>NC_046382.1:7094917-7207417 GCF_011125445.2 Fundulus heteroclitus | reverse complement strand
CACACACACATGCAAACACGCAGGAGGAAGACCGAGACTTCTGTCAACCCACAAGCCTCTTCCTGCATCTCCCCACTTGACAAACTGCGACCAGAACTGTTCCAGTCCCGCTGCGCTCTGTGTCAGAAGTCTTCTCGGTGACTTCCATCCCACCAGCACAAAGGTTCCACTTGCCCCCACTTTTCGCCTCTTTTTAAAGAAAAAAAAAAAAAACACTCATCCACACGCTCCCGTTGTTTCGGGTGATTCTGCATTAAAACGGGCCGACGGCCGGTTTATACGGTTTTAAAGGCAAGGGTCTTTGGGGAGGGAGACGAGCTGGAACGTGCAACGCCGTTTCTTTCTTTCTTTCTTTTCTTTCTTTTTTAAAAGCTGAAGTACAAACGACACATTAGTGAAACAAATTTAGCACAAGACAAAAGTGTCTGTCACATGTAAAGAGTGAAAACAGCATGAAAATAGAGCCGCTGGTCGAGCCAAAGAGCTACTTCCTAATTGTTCTACCCGGCACTTTACTTTCCAAACGCCGAGGCAAGCGGCTTGTGGCCGTGAATGTAGGAACTCCGTCTGTGCTGCTCTTTATTTCAGTCAAGCTGAAAACACACCACCCCCTTTTTTTGCACCATGTACCCGGCACATAAAAAAAAAATACAAAAAGAAGGGCACCACCAGCGTATACCTCCCCTCTGCCCCCAATCTCCAGATGCTGAGAAGCCGAGCAGCGGAGTCGGAGCTCCTCACCCCAGAGTGGCGCGCAGCAAATCATCTGCACCGCTGACCTTTGTCCCCCCACCCCACCCCCCCCTGGCCTTCTTCCTCCCGCTCTAACACTTGCATCCTGGGCGCCTGTTGGCATCTGTAGGCGTCGGGCTCCTGACTTGACTCGGCAGAACGCGGGGCGTTGCGACACAGCGGGCCCCGGTCGCTTCCCACTGCTTGTTCCAAATGTGTGGAGCCATCTGTCAGTAAAACAGGAAGGCCCAGGTTCCCCTTCTCCCTTGGGCTCGTTTCGCTATTTTCGGGAGCTTCACTTCTCCCTGTGTGGCTGCTTGGACCGGGCAGCCGCCCCACCGCGGGCTCCTTCAAGTGGCGGAGCCGGGGGCCGAGGCTGTCGGGCCCATCTGCTGCAGGCTTGAGGGCCATCCATTATTAATGGGGCCACGAGCGTCGGTGACTCCTCAGATACTCAGCCCTGGCCAGAGGATGGCTTCTGGATCGCCTCGTCTCGCTCGAAAAAAAAAAATAAAAATGAATAAATAAAGAGGGCTCCTCAGTCCGACGGCCTGCTTTTCTGTCTAGCCTCGCTAAAGTATTCACGCCCCTTGAACTTCTTCACATCTTATGACGCTACAACCACAAACTGCAGCTAATTTCGTTGGAGTTTTAGATGAGAGGCGAAGCAGTGTGTGATTGTAGGAAGGAAAATGTTATTTTGTTTGTCACAAAAACTGGAGGCATGGAGGTTCTCAGCCTGCCTGAGTCAGAACTCTAGTGGCGTGGGCTGTCGGGCTTTGCTCATCTACAGAGAGACAACTTGCCCAATATTCTGTGCAAAGCAGCTTAAGCTTAGTCAGGTTGGCTGGGGAGCATCTGTGAACAGCAACTTTTGTCTTTCTAAAAATCCTCATGAATATGCTATGATGTCAACCTATCCGGTCTAGATTGGCTGTATCTTTAGCTGGAAGCCAAAGCTTAGCCCCAGTTTAGATTTTCTTCCAGGTTTCCTCTCCATCATTCTTCCTGTCAGCTCCGACCAGCCAATCAGTTGCCACTAAAGTAAAGCATTCCCCCAGCATGATGCTGCCACCACCAGCTCACATGCTGGGAAACGGTCTGTTTTCAGCTCTAGTTTTACCTCCATGCATAAAAGTTTTCCATCTAGGCCAAAAAGGTTAGATTTTTCTCTCATATGACAAGAGGAACTTCTTCCCCGTGTTTCCCATCAACTCTCACCAACTTCCTAGTCCCGGCTAAAACCATGCTTCCCCTTAGGGACGATGTAGGTTGTGTTCCCTACACGTCCGTTTGGCAAACTGTTAGCTGGATTGTCAGCCATGACTTCCCTCTTCCATAATCTCCAAATTAGTAGATTGAGGTAATTATTAATTTGTGAAAGGATTCTACCTCCTGAGCTATGGACCCCTTGCAGGTGCACTGCAAGGGGTCCTTGCACTGGATTATATTTAGGTGCATCAGAGTAAAGGGGGTTGAATCCATATGCGGAACATCTGAAAATCATGTATGCTGCACTTGTTAATGTCGGCCTAGTCGTATTAAATCCCATTGAAATTCATCAAAGTTTGCGCTGCAACAAATCCTTCCTCTCACGCGCCTCCTCCTGTGACCTCTGACCTTCTCGCAGCGATCCGTCTCCCGCCTCGGCAACGTCCCTCCCTCCTTTCCCCGTCCCCTCTCCCTGATTCTGATCGTGTCTGCGCTCGGCCCGCGGGCTCAGCCATGCGTGCTCAGTAAATTAGCGAGAACACGAGCGTCGATCAGCCGGGGCGCGCCGGTTCGCCCGCATCCCCGCCGACCCCGGGGCCAGTTAATTTTCTGCTTAATTTTGCCGCAGTCAGTTTGCGTTTTGGGGACGATTACGTGGCAGGAAATTAACAATAAATAACAAATGTGGTGTGAAAGCCCATTCCCGGCGCGCGCAGCCCTCCGGCGGGCCCCTGCGAGCCGGAGCCGGGCTCCTCCGTGGCTCGGCGTCTCTGTCAGGCCCATAATGAAAACGTCTGCAGTGCTTTGTAATGTAATGCGGCGGGGGACACCGGCTGTGACAAGAGTTATCCCGCTGTGCTGATGGAGTCACACCCTCGGCTCCACTCGCGCCGCCTCTAATGTTGAACTTGATTGAACTTATTCGCATCTGCGTCTCCCCTCCAGAGTACCTGCACCGCATGGAGACCGAGGAGGCCCAAGACATGGCCCAGATGCCAGGTAAACGCTCGCCTAGCTCATGATTGAAATGTAGCGCGCACACAGTCCATACAATAGGCCCACAAACAGCCTCTTTGCATCAGCCGGAGGTAATTTGTCTTCTCCTGAGAGCGCCGTGTCCAGGGCGCTCGTGGTGAGTGACGGCTGTTTGTCGGTGTGTGTCCCCCCCCCCAGGCAGGGAGAGCCCCCCTGCCAACGAAGCGTCTGAGGAGGCGGAGGAGCCCATGGCCGTCCCCGAGGATCTGTCCGCCAGTTCTGGCCACCAGCAGAACAACCGGGGGGACAAAGGTACGAGGCATTCTCCCACCCCAACACACACACACACACAGCCCCCCCATCTCAGCAGTGATGCTCATGGACTTTAAGGCTAAACTGACCCACAGGGAATCTGAAGCACACCCCCCTGTTGTTTAAACAAGGAGATCGTGGTAAATCCGTTCAGCCGAGAAACACTAAACTCTGCTAGACAGAAAGAATAAATCAGCTGTTGCATAAGTATGTACACCCCGAGCTAATACTTTGATGTAGCGCCTTTTGATTCATTTGCAGCATCCAAGCTGAATCAGACGTCTCTTTTCCACGGCCCTCCTCCTCTGTGCACCTTCTGTTGCTTATAGGAGCCGATGTCACAAGTTAATTTCTCCATTGTGAGATCAATAAAGTTCTATCTAATCTAACCTAATCTTCAGGCGACCCCACGGGTTTCCTGTCAAAATTTAGCCCTGGACTTTGACTAGGCCATTCCAAAACATAACTTTTCCTCTCCTGACGCCATTCTGTTGTTGAGCTGAAGGTGTGCTTGGACTCACAGGGATGCCGACAAGCAAAATCCAGCTTCAGCTTCTTAGCGGACGCCTAAAGGTTTTGGGTATTCCTAGCTGAAGAAAACCAATCCCACAGCACGATGCTGCCACTTCCGTGTTTCACTGCTGTCATTTAAAGATGTCCGATGTTGTGTTGGGGCCCTGTTTTATGAATAATTTGTTTCATCAGACCACAGCACATACTGCCACGAAAGGTTTGAGTGATTTTAGCGACAATGTGTTGTTTTCTTTGGAGCCACACGTCCAGAAACATGGATCCTGCATGATATTGTTATCCTTGTCCTGACTGATCCCTTTGCAGAGAGGATATAAATTATCAAAGGGATCTGACTGTGCAAATGGTAGCTGTAGGAAAAGGATAAAAATAGGAAAATGTCAGAAAAAATTTCACTAGGACATCTTAAAATTATTTATGGTGCGTCAGCTTCTCTATGATTATTGTTCGGGGTGAACTCAACAAGATTGAATCATAAGATGCTTCGATATTAGTGCGAGGGTGTACAAACTTATGGAATAAGGTTAGAGCAGTTTTTATATTTTTATATTGTTGCTCTACTAAATATCCTGTGTTTCAGTTAAATAAAACTGGTTTTATGTCACGTTTACGGTGGAAAAAGTTTCAAAACAAACTACCATGGTCTCATTTTTCTGCCGCAGAAAAACTTGGCAATTTAACAGGGGTGTGTAGACTTTTGAGAGCCGCTGTGTGTGATAAGCACGTCCAATGAAGCAGCAACCAAACAGGAGCCAAAAAAATTAATAAAAATATTAAAAAATAAAAAAACTGCAGCAACATGGACGTATGTATTCCCACCACATCCAAATCAAACCCGGACAGCTAAGTGAAAAATGTCAGGATCAAAAGCAGAACACACACACAAAACTGTTAATTTAACCTAATCCCATGTACATCCATCGGGAGTACAGCCCAAACCCCCTGGAAAATGTAATTTAATTCTGCAGAGAGACACATTTAGGTCATTGGCAGGAAAGGTGGAGGAAATAGAAACGCCTTTGATCCATGGCGTGTCATTAATAACCCCAATCTTAAGGAATACTTAATGTGGCCTTGATTTGAGTTTGTGAACATCGAGCAGGGGAATTTGGTGGCGAAAATAAGGATGAGGCAAGCGCAAGTCCTCCTAACACGGGCGGTTTGTGAAAGAGCAAGAAATGTTCACCGCGGCTGCCTGTGGTAGCAACAGGATAAAGGCGATAACCTGGATTAAAGGGGCCGAATTTGTGCAGGTCAAACATTCTAGGTGTCAGAGGAAATTTCTCGGGTTGCGAAAAAAACATGAAAAGGGCTGCGTTCATCGTGACAAAAAAAAAAAAAAAAAGGCTCGTCACGTGCTATCTGCAGCGTTCCACATATCCAGATAACGGCAAAGATTAGCAGCGCGCAGTCAAAAATAAGATGCGAGAGGAAACTGAAATAGGATGTGTAAGAGTTTCCTAAGAAGAACTTGCCATCAGACAGTTTCAACACTCCTGGAGATAAAGAGTTTAGGAGCAGGGCCAGAGCCGAAAGAGATCAGCACATCAGCACACCACAGAGGTCACACACCTGCGCACACACACACACACACACACACACAGGTCTACATGATTACTAACAAAGGCTTTCTCTTTGACTTCACCGGTGAGGTGACAGGAAGGGAACTTGACTCAAGCAGGAAATCTCCTCATGCTTCTACTTTTTTTTTCTGTTTTTTTTTTTTTTTTTTTGCTGAAAAATATCAAAAAGCACATTGTTTAAAATGTTTAGTTCCCAGTGTGGAGAAAAAAGGCGCACGGAGACATTTATTTTGTCTTTAATCCACGTGCATCGGCGTAGTGTGCATGTGTGCGCATCTCTCTGCGCAGGGACGGGGGAGAAAGAAGGGAAGTGCAAGTATCTGGTACATCTATGCATCGCTGCCTCTGCGATAAAAGCCAGAATGAGTTAAAATTATCGCCCAGGCTCATGTGCTGCTCAGTTCTCTTTAGTTAAAAAAAAAACAAAAAAAACAGGCAAATAGGAGGGGGACTATATGTGGGACATGGAACCTCAAAGTATCGAAAGCTCGAAACCTCAAAAACCCCAGGTTGTTTCCTGTTGCAAATAACTAATTCAGAGCTCGGGATCGACTCTATCGGGCCGCAGTCTCAACGCTGTAGAACAGAAAAGGAGGTTCACAGGTTAGCGTCAATTAACTTAAGATCATGGAGAACCGTTGGGTTAAAGTCACAAGCCTGCAAGATGACCTGCCAGCTGAATTTTTTTTTCTTCTCTTTCACTTTCTGTGATTCAGATGGAGCCTTTTGCTATTTCAGAGACATGAGACTGAGAGGGAGACTAGTTCCCGAAAACATGGCTGCAAGTTTTTTTTTTTTTTTTTTTTTGTCATGTGTGAGGGGAAAAGTAGGCTGTATTTAGTGTTCCTGCCCGTTGTGCTGAATGTGTTGCTGGCGTGGTTTGACACTTGTGGTTCCACTACCTTGCACACTGAGTTATTTTCAGGCTCTGAGAGAAGCCGACAAACAGCAACTTCCAGCAGGCATCCTCCGTCCACGCTGAGCTGCTAACGTCCCTCCTGGCAGCTCACATCTCTTCATTGCGATCGGCTCTATTCGTTCTTCTGTCCTCCGTCATCGGGGGGGACACACGCTCGCCCCGTATATCAGGCTGTGACTTTTTATTGTTACCTTTCGGTGTTTGTCTACAGCGCGACCTGACACCTGCTTCCCAAAATGAAAAATCAGGATGTGTGATCATGACAAACATAAAAATAAAAGCTTTCTTCCTATTCCATATTTAGTCACAACTTCCTCATATCCATGAGACCTGGGCGGCTGCCCAGCGATCAACGTTCCCTTGTCTGCAGCCTGCTTGAACACTTTCAGTGCTTTTTGTTCTCAGGGAAGTTGAATTTGCAGCACTTTACCAGAAAAACTGCTCCGTTTCGTGGCCAATTACATCGTATCCAGCTGGATCTAAATTAAATCCGTACAGCACCACGGCAAAGTATTCACACCCTGGGAAAATTTCCACTGTTTATTGTTATATGGGTGTTTTAAATAGTAGACCTAAACAAATTAGCTTTTTGGGGGAATGTCTTTGTCATCTTGGGACATTTTATTCCTTTAACCTTTACCCACTTTGATTTGCAACACAGCTCAATTTCACTCAGCCTGAACGGTGAGCGTCTAAAATCACCTTTCAAGTCAGAAGTGCATTTATATCCAGACTTTGACTAAAGCTGCACCAGTTGGGTGTTTAGGGCCACTTTAACAGGTTTTCTTCTAGCGTTGCTCTGCATTTAGCTCCATCGGTTTACCTATCTCTGCTGGAGAAAAGCCTAGCATGACGCTGCTACTGCCAGATCTGACCAGAGACCTTTCTTCCACGAGTTTCTGTGTCCCCTACAAGGTTTGGGACAAACTGAAACATTGCATTGTGCAAGCGTATTGTACAAAGAATTATGTTTAAGCAGTGATCTAATTTAACTATTTAGAAACAGTAGAACATTACACTTCAATATTATAACGTTTAATGAGACAGTTAAAGTAGTGAATAGACTTGACAGCATCAACATTGCCTCGATAATAAGGTGCCTTAGAAGTGAGGATTCTCCCCCTAATAATATATTAAGTATTCATATATTTCCTTTCCTGCTTTGTTTCTCCATATTTACTTTACATTCGTTATTAAAAACCAGAGTCTGGTTTTAAAGCCGTATCTATTCATTATTACTCAGTTGTGCCTTTGAGGCTAAGGGTGACAAACTTGATCACTTTAAAATCTTACAAGCCTCATAAAGCAGGAACATTTACATCATCACTGAACTGCTTGAGCCTGCCTGAGGGAAAAAAAAAAAACATGTTGGTGGTTTTTCTGAGAGCTTCATGTTTTGCAACACGTGCAACCTAGTCTCCAGAAAACAATGTTTGCCTGAGCGAGCTGTACTGCTTGATTCTCTTTCACATTTGCAGGCAGGGTGCAGAAGACGTCACAAATCCACCGCGCTCCACCGAATCTCACAAACGATCAGCAACAACCCCCCCCCCCAGTCAGGAGGAGCACTTATTGCTCAATACTTAAAATTAATTCTTCTACTAAAAATAATGTAGCTTAACTGATAAAAACTACGGTTTTGTGTTGAATTGCCTAACGAGAGTGTTCTTAATGCACACATAAAACAGAGCAAACTCAAACTGTTAGCTGTGTGAACGTTAGCAACTTAAACAGTTAGCCGAACATCTGGTTCAGCCTAGACGGTATTAGATAAATGTTTACACCAGAAAAACTAATCAGCATCATAAATATTGAGTATAATAGAAAAAGCAAAGTACAGGAAGATGTACTTATTTAAGTATACGGTAAACCGGTTGGTTAACAACAGCCTAACAACAGAAACGACTTCATTAGCTTGCTAACTGTTGGTGTAATGACTAAATTCATGCAATTTGCAAATGTTTAGACACCGCTGATCAAATACTGATAATATGTGTTCAGTGACCCCCCCCCCACCCCCCCTTTTTTTCATGGTTAAAAAACTAAGATAAGGCTGTGTTTTATTGCAGTACCTTAATCTCACATTTGAGAATGTAAAAAACAAACAAAAAAAAAGCCAACCTTGAATTTGAATTCATTCAGTAAGTGGGAAAAATGGCATTTGAAGAAAGTCAAAGCAAATCTAGAAAATCTTTAAAAAAATGACAGTCTAAAGGAATTCAAGAAGGTTACAAAGCTATTCATAAAGCTTTGGGAGAACCACAGTGAGAGACATTATCCACAAATCCTGGAATATTCATGAACTTTCCCAGAAGCAGCCCGTCTACCAAAATGCCTCACTTGCCTCAGTTAAAGTCAGAGTTCATGATTCGACAATAAAAAAACAGAGACTAGACAGAAATTGCCTCCATGGGAGCGTTTTAAGGCCAGAACCAAAAAAAATACCAATGCAAATGCTCGTCTAAAATGTCTCAAAAACATCCAGATGATCCACCAGACTGTTGAGAAAATATTCTGTAGATTGATTCATCTACGGTGGAGCTTTTTGGAAGGTGCACACCCCATTACATCTGGTATAAAACTAACCAAGCATTTCAGAGAAAGCCCACCATACCTTCAGTGACACCTAGAGGTGAAGGTGTCTGCTTCAGAACCTGGACCGCCTGCCCTGATAGTCTGAAGCTGGGGTGTGATCCAAAGCCCACCAGAAAATCTACATCTGATTGACTAAAAAGAAACTAAATGAAGCCAGTCAAAGTCTGATAAATTCAGTCAAGATGCCGTGGAATGACTTTAAACAGGCAATTAATGCCAAAGAACTGAATGTGTCTGAATTAAACCCGTTTTGTAAAGAAGAGTGGGCCAAAGCTCCTCCACAGTGACCCTCCTTGGTTATATTACAGGCTAGATGGCAGTTGTTGAGCCAAGCGTTGTAAGTCTTTGCGTTTAGGAGGTAAAATATTTTTTTCACATTCGTTTTGCTTTAGTTAATAGGGTCATAATTTTTGTCTTTACTTAATTTATCTTGTTTCTTATAAACGTCTTTCGATGATCTGATTAATTTAAGTGTGGCAAAAATAGAAAGCAAAAATAGACGATATCTGTAAGGGTGCAAATACTTATTCACAGCTCTGTATTCGTCCTGATGTACATCTATTTAATTTCAGCGGACGCAAAAAGAAACTTTTAGTTTCTCTTAGTGAAACACAAATAGATTTGTGTCAGAATCCCCGTTTTACCCTCGACACACACACACACACAGGGAGCTGCTGCGTCGCAGCTTTGCTAGAGCGAGGAGGTCTTTCCTCTGCTTTGCGTGCCAGCTGATGTCGCGTGGTGGAAATAAAGAAAAAAAGTTGTCAGAGAGAAGTTTGATGTGCGCAGCAGATAAAGGGAGATAAGTGTGTTACGGCGATCCTTATATTTCACTTCACCTCCAGCGGGCTGTTAGCAGACCTTTATGTTCCCTCTGTGAGTCGTTGTGAAAAAGCCCAACTGTTTCAGTTACACGCTGTTTTACAATCCCTTTCCCGTGCTTCCCTTTCTGTCACTTCTCCATAATTCTTGGTATTTCAGTTAGACAGGCCCGCTTTCTGAAGCTTCCCCTTTTTCCATGGATTCCTATATTTCATGATTTCCACTTCTTCCTCTTCGGTTGTACAAACAGAGGCGAAGGCATGGGGAAATCAGGCTGCTGCCGACATGTGCAAACCACAGGCCGGCGGCTGCGGGACTCGCACGAGTCCGCCGCGTCTCTTCGGCACATTTTTAAACGTTTGCTTTCTGCTAGGAAAAGCGGGAGCAAACAGTTTATTGCTCACAACGCTTCTCTCTTTCTTTTTATTCCCATAGAAAACTGGAAATAAACAAACAGATTAAAACAAAACACCTTTATGTAATCTGTCCTCAGAAACGATTGGCATTTATCAACCATGCTCCAGTTTGGAGCTTTTAAAAAATTAAAGTAAGGTCTGTGCCTATAAGCGAGATTGTAAGAAGTGTTGCTCTGTTGCTCCGATAGTCAGTGCGTCAGTCCCTGTAGTTTGCTTCCTGTGTCTCTGTTTCCTGTTTATCTTGCTGTCATTTGCTTCACCAAAGTGTGATGGTGTGAGATGATCGGCGTGTTGCAGCATCTCCCCGCTGACATCCTGAAGCAGCAGGCATGCCCTCCACCTGTGTATCCTGGGTAAACTCGTCTGGCCTGCTTTGGCAACGAGCGGCAGCCTTCAGCCTTAAAGCTGCGTAGGCTGATCTCAGCCAAAGTCGTCTCACAACAAAATGTCTGAAGTCGGAGGGGATTTCTGCAGAAGTTATCACAGAGCTGGTGCTCTTTGGTCATTTTGATAATGCAGGTCTCTTCCAGCTGGAGCAGTTGAAGTGATAAATGTACAAGGATAGCGTAAAAACAGTGAAACAGTAGCATCTTTAGTGATGTTTAGATGACGTAGCATCATGAAGACCAAAAAACACTGCAGACAGGTCAGGGGGGGAAGCTGAGGAGAAGTTTAACGCCGGTTTCGCCCCTCTATAACAATAATCTGGCACAGCACCAACCCAATAAAGACATGGCCGTCAACCCAAACTGTCAGACCGGGCGTGGAGAGCACCGATCAGATAAGCAGCCAAGTGGGGACTCTGGAGGAGTTCATGGGGTCCAGAGCTCAGTTGGGAGGAGACAACTATTAGCCGTGCACTGCACTAATCTGGCCTTTATTAGAGAGAGGGAGAGAGGTGAGGCATGCTGGGGATGCAGAAAACAGGTGGAAGGAGGAGCTCTGGCTAGATGAAAACACTGTATAGTTGAAAAATAACACTTGCTTTTCTTAAGGAAAGTGACTCAGGGTTGATAGGAAGAGAAATGGAAGTAATTACAGAACAATCCTAATAGAAAGTGTGTTAGAGACTGCAAAAAATAAAATATTCTATTTGTTATAGTGGCCTAGTCAAAGTCCAGACCTCGAGCTGTTTGTGAATCTGTTGCAAGACTTGAAATATTTATAAAGCTGTTGTAGACATACCGCAAAAGACCTGCAGCTGAAATATAAACTAAAAGTTGTTCCACAAAGAATTTAGTCAGATGGGATGTAAACCAATGCATGCCACACTTTTCAGATTTAAATGTGTAAATAACGCTGAAAACCAATTTTCTTTTTTTCTTCTACCTTACAACTAATCACCACTATGTACGTTTGTCACATGAAATCCGGATAAAAGACACGTTCTCACAGCTGCAATCAGTGATTATCAGCACTATGTTTATGTTTTTAAACGCAGTGATTCCAAATCAGGAAACATTTTATCATAAATATGAAAAATAAATATCAGCACAGAAAAGAGCCCTAATCAGGAAGAGAGAAAATTATGACCGACATCTGTTTTAAAAAGAAAAAAAATCCAAAGGAATAAAGGTCTGTTTCTGTCCTCGAGGACCAAAGTCCTGCAGGTTTAAATGTTTCCCCCTCCCAACACATCTGGTTCTAAATGTGGATTTAAAATGTATCTAAAGCAAACAGCAAAAAGGCCTAAAATGAACTGAAATGGACACCAAATGCATAAGATATCATGAATTTATTGAGTCTTAGAGGTTCAGGCTGTGAGGTTAATGTAAGGAATAGTGTTTATGCAGCAGTACTGACCCAGAGTGCCCATCTTCTAGAGTTTACCATGAACTATGCTCGTATTCTAAACCGTGGCCCCCCCTTGCCCTCTTTTCCAGCCTGTAACATTAAAGTTGAGGCTCGCAGTGATGAGGAGAGTGGGCTGGCCTGTGACATGAATGGCGTGGAGGAGGAGGAGTGCGCGGAAGACTTGCGCGTGGTCGATCCCTCCGGGGCCAAGGTGAACGGCTCACAGCCGAGCGCCGAAGCCAAGGCCTTCTCCTCGGCTGGCGGTATCCGGCTGCCCAACGGGAAGCTCAAGTGCGATATCTGTGGGATAGTTTGCATTGGCCCCAATGTGTTGATGGTGCACAAGCGAAGCCACACCGGTAAGCCGCCTGCAATGTTTCTTGCTCTTCCTTTGCACCCATGTTCACTGTCAGTATGAAAGGGAGAAGACTGTGTGCTGTGGTGCTTCCTGTTCTTTGCAGCTCTGACAGACGTAGCAACGAGAGTCTCAGGGTAGTTCCCTGCACTACATCATTTTTAGACAAACAGATCATTGCAGAATGCAGCACAGTGCCCTCTATTAAAATGATGATATATTTGCAGTCTCCCAAAAAACTCCTTTGTGATGTTGTGCACACAATTGGAGACGCACCGGTCAGCTGGCCAGACATCGGAAACGGACGATTTCCCCTCAAACGGCAGGTCAACTACTGAAAAACCTGATCTTTTCTCCCCCTCTGAATTAAATGCATTAAAAAAAACAAGAATTTCCACTATTTTTATGTCTGCAAATGCCTCAGTCATCGGCCCTTTGATGCACTTTCAAACCAAAAATACATTTACATACATTTCAGGAGCATCTGCTGCAATCCAGGAAGTTTGATGATCTTATAAATATCTTAATTTCTGATAAATAAATAAAAAAACTCTATTAAATAACCTGCAGGACATTTACTTTCTTTAATCATGTGTTGCAAAGAAAATCTGTGTCAGCAGGTTAGAGGCCAGGGATCCCAACTGGACGATTTCACCTTCGTCTGCAGGTCAAATATCGGTGTTTTCAGAACCAGCAGACCTTTTGTCTGTTGTGTGTGTTATTTACCTTAGAGAAGAAAGTCAGACCCGCTCAGGAGAAAACCGCACCAGCATCAGCACCGGCCAGGAGTAGCTTGATCGCTGCATCTATACCCTCCTTCCTGTCACGCCCGAAAGATTTTTCAGCCCCGCATTTAACATTCATCAGTTTTCACTTAAAGATCCCCCTAATAACCGCCAGACAAACACTAATTATTGATTAGTTACTGTGCAAACACGCGCCCCGAGTCAAGAAACAGGATATCTGCTGCAGTTAAAAGGAATCTACTCAGAGCGACAATTATCTGGCTATTAAAAGTTTTTCAAACGTTCAGAAATGATATGCTATTGTAATGGAGCCAAACCAGTGGTGGGGAACATTTGCAAAAAGCCATTTAACTGTCAAGCTTCTGAAACTAATGAAACTCAAAATGGAAGAAAGGAACACTTGACTAATGTAAATGCAAAAGAAAGTGCGCTAAGAGATATAATGAAACGGCTCCTATTTAAAAAGAAAATATTCTGCACTACGTCTTTTGCTCCTGAAATGCATTTTTAATGATTTTCCCTTTATATTTTTGCTGCTTCACTGGCGACTCTTATTTTATGGCGGGCTTTTGAAAGAGAAAAAAAAAAAAGGGGGCCATATTATAACGTTTTCAGAGAATGCCACAACACGCGGAAAGGCTGGATATTGGTTGATTCCAGAGGCGCTGATCAGGAAGACTGGCTCTCAACACAAAGTGTTTCCTTCGCTTTATTCAAATGAGGCTGAATTTGCATCGTGATGTGGCGCTCTTATTTTAGAGACGAAGAAGAGGCAAAAATGAGATTTTCAGATCAAATTGACCCAAGCAATGGTGCATTACGAAGCTGGCAGGCTGAGTCGGAGAGGCTCTTGTTCGATCAGCGCGCCAGGAGTCGATGAGGCAGGGGGAGCGCGGAGAGATGGAGTGTCGCTCCGCTGTGAAACCCTCCCACCGGCTGCTGGATCGCTGTCTGCCCCGGAGACGCTCCATCATCCAGCTTGTTCTGGCGCCCGCCGCCCTTGTAGCTCAGTGACCCTGCCATCCTGCCGCCGCCGGCTTTGCATCCACAGATCTGCAGGCTTGATCAAATACAGCCAGATGAGGGGAAGCTAAGAGGAAAAAGGCAAAAATTGTCCCATCACATACACACGTTTCAACCGGGTGTTAGTGATGCACACGTTTTCTGTCTCTTCCTCGGGATTTTCCTCGCCTCTTTGTATTCAGGGGTGTCTGCTCTCTGTGCGCCGCTGTCCGCAGGCGAACGCCCGTTCCAGTGCAGCCAGTGCGGCGCCTCGTTCACCCAGAAGGGTAACCTGCTGCGTCACATCAAGCTCCATTCAGGGGAGAAACCCTTCAAGTGCCACCTGTGCAGCTACGCCTGTCGCAGGAGGGATGCCCTCACAGGCCACCTGCGCACCCACTCAGGTGAGCGTGCCACACCCACCCACACCAACACACAAAACTCTCCCCACTCGCGGTGGTTCTAGGAAAACTCAGGACACAACAACTTCTTCTGTTCAGTTCTTTGTAAGGGGAAGTTGACAACATGGAGATATGGTGTCACTTTTTTTTCTTTTTTTTTTTTGCAAATGCTTTGCAGAAGTATGTGCTAATGAAATCGGGTGTAAACAGCTTACTTGCTCCGAACAGTTTCAACGGAAGAGCGACGGGATAACCTGCACGGTTAGAGCCGTGCATGTGCGAGTTTTCATTGTGCATGTTTCACTGCGTTAAGAAACCCGGCTCCATTTGAAATGTCAGCTCTTATCTGTAATGAATCAGTAATCCGCAGCACATTTTTAGTTACCACAGACTGGTTGGCACAGATCGAAAGGAGCAGTTTAAATAAAATGCCCACAGTAAAATCAGCAAGCGCATGCAAACTAAGGTGGGGTTCATCTCTGAATTTAGCTTAAACTAAATATATTAAATTCACTTATTTCTGCTCTTAATTGTTTTTCACACTATTTCAATTAATTCCAGGACAACCAGTTGTCCGTTAAATAAAAATGTTCTCTTGAAATACAATCTTATTATTCTTATAGTTTTTATTATTAATGTTTAGCTATATCTATTTTTCTATATATTTCATTTACATTTAGTTGAATAATCTAAATTAATGTTCTTCAGTAATTTTTTTTCCTAAAAAATTTAAGACACTTTTTAGGGAAAAAGATTTTTCATTTTTAAATGCAGGCCTTCTAACATAAAATTTGATGTCTAATTAAAATCAGAACAAAGTTTTTATAGTATACTAATGAGCTCTTTTTTCCCCCAACTAATTATTGAACTATTGAATTTGTTATTTAAATATTTTTTACTACGTTTTTATATTCCATTTTAAATATTCGATTTTATACAGAAATAGTTTGCATTTATTTTCTGCATATTAAAATTTTCAATGGGTTAACCCAGTGTTTTTTTCTTTAAAAAACTGAGAAAATCCAAATTTTCGGTTTAAAAATTGGCCGTTTAAAATAAAATTAAAAGAAATTTTGAAAAATACAAAAAAGGCCTTTCTAAAGAGGCTTTAGAAATAAAGTTTAAATGAAACAATAAACCTAGTCTTATAATTTCATTTTTGTTGGTGTAAAGAGAATTTATTGCCAAACCCAGTAAAAATACACACTAGACCTAAGCTGGATCTCTAATCTAACTTAATATTTTTGCTACAATTCTCTTAATTTAATGCAAGCACCTACAGACAGAAATTTGGGTTTCTGAGCACCTTGATGGAGTGTTTTTTTTTGTTCCTGGATGTATTTTAGTTGGAAAACCGCACAAGTGTGCCTACTGTGGCCGGAGTTACAAGCAGCGCAGCTCCCTGGAGGAGCACAAGGAGAGGTGCCACAACTACCTGCAGTGCATGGGACTGCAAAACAGCATCTACACAGGTTTGTCGCCCAAAACCGTTCCGCCCTCCTGACTCTAAAATATCATATGCCGACAACACTGATCTAGCTGCGTGCCCTTATAATCCACACAATAATTAGACGCATATCTGCATGGGTGTTTATCGTCTGAATGCATGAGCAAAACGTTTACAGACCAAGAGCTTCACATGTCAGAACAGTCCGCTCTGTGCCCTACATACAGCAAAGATATAGAAAAATACCATCTGGCATGTATCATCAGCTTCCACCTCATCATCTGAACTAAAAAAAGGACCAGTTCAAAATTACTCTGACGCTGAAATCTACTTCTCTGTCTTGCTTTCCAGTAGTAAAGGAAGAAAGCAGCCAGAATGAGCAGAGGGAAGACTTAAGCCAGACGGGATCTGACAGAGCCTTGGTGCTAGACAGACTAGCTAATAATGTAGCTAAGCGTAAGAGCACTATGCCCCAGAAGTTTGTGGGTAAGGGCTGCAATCTGCTTCTTTTGTGTGAATAAAATGCTTTTACTGTTGTTAGCAAATAGGCTCAGCCGCAATGTCCTTTATGTTCATTTATCACCTCGCCTCTGCACAGTGCATGCATGCTGACTTAGCTTGATTATTTCCAGAAAAAAACTATTTGTTGACCATAATAATCATAATAAAAGAGGAAATGCAAAAAATAAAAATAAAAATAAGAGGGGATATAAAATGCAGGTGTCAGACCAGGACTTTATTAAGAGACCATAAAAACTACAGTATTCATACTTTTTTCACATTGTAACCACAAAGTTTAATACACAACCAACGCTACAGTTGAAAGAAGGTTTCAATTTAAGAGACGCAGCAAATACTTGGAACCAGGTGCTCTGGTCAGATGACACTAAAGTTACCGAACGTTTTTCGCTAATTATAAGCTAAAATGTCACCCCAAACACGCCACCCCATTATCAAAACAGGGCGATGGCAGCATCATGCTGTGGGGATACTTATCCTCAGAGTGGGAGTAATATGGATGGAGCTTCAAAAACAGGGTAGTACCCAGAAAATGGGGCAGAGGTTCACCTCCCAGCAGAACAACCAGAATGGCCTAGTCAAAGCTCAGACTTAAAACCAGTAGAGGATATGTGGATTGATGTTCAGAGAGTCTCTTCACTCTGTCTGGCTGAGACTAGAACTGAACTTTTTCACAAGCATGCAAAACAACATTTATATGTGGCAAAACTAACATTGTACACCATGCTGAAATGAGGTGGTGGCAGCATCATGCTGTGGGGATAAAAGGAGCTAAATACAAGACAATCCTGGGAGAAAACATGTCAGGCGCTGCAAAAAGACATGAAACTGGTGCAGAGGTTCTCCTTCCTGCAGAACAATGACCCAAAACATACAGCCAGGGCTACAAAGGAATAGTTTGGATCAAAGTATAGTCAGGTGTTGGAATGGCCTAGTCAAAGTCCAGACTTAAATCCAGTTAGCAAAGAAGAAGTTTCAAAAATGTCAGTGTTTAGATGTGACGGTTGGTGGGAACGTTCAGAAAAACACTTTAATTGCCGTGGAAGGCGGTTTTAACAAAGCATTGGCCCGTAAGAGGCTGAATACTAATGAATGGCAGATTTTTTAGATTCAAATATTGTGTTGGTCTATCACATAAATTCCCCCTAAAATAGCTTAAAGCTTGTGGTTTTAATGTGTCAAAAATGTGAAAAAGTTGAAGAGGTGTGACTACGTCTGCACAGCTCTACAAGTAATTTTCTGACTGCGCTAGAGAGCAATAGGCTCCTTAACGAGACGACAGGATGTAGGTAAATGTTTAAGAGTGTCGGTGAAGTATATCTGCGTCTGTTTCTGACCCACCAGGAGACAAACGTCTGTCGGATCTCTCGTACGACGGAGGATCGGGAGAGCTCATCCAGCCCCACGTCATCGACCAGGCAATCAACAGCGCCATAAGCTACTTAGGGGCCGAGTCTCTCCGACCTCTGGTCCAGACCTCCCCGGCTTCCTCCGATGTCGGCCTCGGCTCCATGTACTCCCTTCACAAGACGGCCGCCGACGGCCACGTGGGCTCGGGCCTGTCGGCCAAAGACAGCGCCGCCGAGAACCTGCTGCTGCTGTCCAAGTCGGCCCCCAGCGACAAGGACGGCTCGCCCAGCCACAGCGGCCAGGACTCCACCGACACCGAGAGCAACAACGAGGACCGGACGGGCGCCGCCACGGGCCTCATCTACCTGACCAACCACATCACCTCGGGGGTGAGGAACGGCGTGCTGCCGCTGGTGAAGGAGGAGCAGCAGAGGCAGTACGACGCCATCAGGGCCGGCATGGAGATGGCGTCCGAGGGCTTCAAGGTGGTGACGTCGGACGGGGAGCAGGTGAGGGCGTACCGCTGCGAACACTGCCGCGTGCTCTTCCTGGACCACGTCATGTACACCATCCACATGGGCTGCCACGGCTTCAGAGACCCCTTCGAGTGCAACCTGTGCGGCCACCGGAGTCAAGACCGCTACGAGTTCTCGTCCCACATTACCCGGGGGGAGCACCGCTACTGAGCCGTTTAGCACAGAAAACACACACAAGCAGACAAATCCCTGGAACGAATGCCGCAAAAACAACAACAACACATGATTCTGCAATAAATAGTGTAGAAATACATGATGTAAAATACACTCCTGCTGTTTGGAGATTTTTTTTTTTTTTTTTAAAAACCTTGTTGCATGTTTGTTGATATATGGATTACTATTACAACTTCCTTTTTTTTTATTATTTTAGATAAAATGTTTCAGAAAACATGAACTGTTGTAGAAAATGCAGCCAAAAATAAGAAAGGACCGTTTTTATATTAAAATCAACAAGAAAAAAAAAGACTTGCACCCAAAAAAAAAAAAAAGATTCAGTGCAAGCAAAACACTGCTAACACTGGACTTAAACACAATCAATGAAACCTGACAAGGTGAGCCCAGAGTCCTGTAAAAACGTCTCCATCTGTCACCTTTAGCTTGTCTTTGTGGTATTATTTATGAAACATTTACATGCTTGTCTATTTTTTTTTTTTTTTATATTTATTACAGTGATGGATGTTTTGTGTTGTAGAGTAGCATCTTTTTTCTGTTCAGCTGTACTAAAAATGTGTGTGAGAGGAATCTGCGTCTGCTGCTGGAGGCTGTTCACGTAAAGGATCGAAATCTGCTGTACTGGAAACTAAAAATAAAGTTACCATCGTTTCAAGAGAGAGTTATGCTTTCAAGATGTCAATAAAGGATATTTTATATATGCGCAAAGTGTGGGTACATTTTCTTTGTATAAAAAAAAGGCAATTTAAATGTCAAAATGTTGATAGTGAAACATAAATTAGGGCTAAAAAAAATGATTTGTGGAGTTTGGCTCTCAAACTTTCTGAAATAATTAAGTGTGCGTGTCATTCAAGATGCAGCTCGGTTCAGACCTGTCAAATGAATTTCAAGAAGACCGAATGACTGACGTTCGATTAAAAAAACAAAAAAAGCGCTGTGGGAAAATTAACAGATAGATGTGAATAAATGAAAACTCCTGACAAATGTGTTTTTTTTTTACTGTGCAGCCAAAATGTTCTGTAATATTCATACGTTATTTTTATCTTTTTAAATCTCACTTGATAATCCAAGTGAACCTAAATAATCTATATAGTATTGATTTATTACACACAGTGAAGTACTTCAAGCATTTATTTTTGTTAATTTAGATTTTTGTCTTACAGCTGACCCAAAACTCATTTTAATTTTACATTGGAAAAAATAAAATAAAGATTTTTAATACAGAAATGGAGGCTCACTGAACAATACAGTGCTGTGAAAAAAGTATTTGCTCCCTTACAGATTTTGACCATTCTTTTTTTGTCACTTTTAGTGTTGCAGATTATCAAAGATAGCCATAGTAATTATAAAAAATGGTTTTGAAATGATGACTTAATTTAATAAGGGACTAGTAATCCAAACAACAGTTTGCTTTAGCAGAATTGGTGTAATTCACCCACACGGGGTGAGGCGGGGTGTCATGCTATAGCAGGTTGATCTATATTAGTAAGCTATGGCTACTTTAAAACCATGATTTTGTTTTGGGGATTGTTTGAACCTTCACAAGTTAACTCGATCCTTTGCTTTTGTGCTTTGGATCATCGTCCTGCTGCATTGTCCAGGTGCGATAAAGCTAAAGGGAACATGTCAAGGTTGTCAGTTCTTTCTCGTCAGATTTAAATCATTCACTTGTAGTTTATAGAAAGTGGAACTGCAACACTTTAGTCTGAAATTCTCATTAATTTACCCCACATTCCTCCTTTTCCCCCCTGTTCTGAGGTACGTCTCAGATTAACTCGTTTTGGTGCCATCTCTTTAAATCTGAAGGAGGCGCTTCACACCCTGCCGATATCGATAAAGCTCCTGGACAGACTAGATTAAAATTATCTGCTCTCCCTGAGACTTCAAGTACACAACCACCTGTACTGTAAAGACTAAAGAAGTGGATTTTGCATATCTCTCCTTTAAAGTCAAACTGACGGCCAAATATTTTCCTCGTTAGGGATCAGAATTCACAGATCCATATATTACGGCAAATCGTCCAGGTCCCTAAGCAGCAAAGCCTCCCTGCCACCATGTTTTACTGTAGGTATCATGTATTTTCCTGATATGTCACCTTGGAACTCTTCCATTGATGCCATTTTTGTTCAATCATGAACTGTGACCTTAACTGAGACAGGTGACACTTGTTTAAATGTTGTTCTGGGTTCTTCTGTGACATCCTGGATGAGTCCCCAATGTGTTTGTTGAGACATTGTGGAACGCGGCCACTCCTGAGAAGTTTAAACTTCTATATTCTCTGTGGTGTACCTCAGGGCTCTATTCTGTGGTCCCTATTATTTATGGTTTTACACGCTCCCTCCCACATTTTGAGCACTGGTAAATACGTGTCTCTTTTAGGCCTAAGGTAGAAGGGAAACAGCATGTCTTACAGAAATCCACAGACTTGCATGGAAAAGCATACAACTTGAATGCTGGAAACTCTTGGTACTGCAGACTCTTTTGTCGAGTCTTCCATCAGGATCCTTGGGGTAAATTTTGACCCTGGTTTTGTTTTAGATTGCCATATTTATTCTCCATTTCGCTCGTCTTTATCAGTTACAGGATATTGCTAAGCGAAGTAGTATTATCTCATGAACAGAACAGAACCTTAAGTTATTATTATATTAAGTCATTATTCACCTGCCTGACAAAGCATCACTGGACCGTCTGCAGGGCGTACAGAACGCTGCTGCCAGACTTCTGAACCAATCAGAGGTTTTCTCATGCCACACCACTACTTGTCCACCTCTCCACTCTTGCTTCTTCTTACTTACAGGGCTTTGAATGGTCAAGCATCGACATTCAATTCAATTCAATTCATGACATGTCTCAGATCTTTTAAAGCCATATGTTTCTAACAAGTCCCAAAGATCATGTCACCAAAGTCTGCCAGTTTTGCCAGATACCAGGCAGAAAACTAAGCCAGGGCCTTCTCAGATGTAGTTTTAGGACTTTTGAGTTCTGTGGACTGTTCAGCTCTCTTTCAACCAAAAACTCATGTTTTTATATTTGCATTTTATCATTAATTTTGGTAAAGGTTTGTTCTGTTTTCCTCTGTACCTCACTGTGTGATCCACGCCTTAAAATCAGCCAATGAATATAAATAAGGTTTTTACTTTACTTCTCTACATGTGGATGACTAATTGTGGTTGAGTCACGATACCTTGGAACTGACTTTGTGTCCTTTTCAGACTAAAAGATGTCAGTGTCCTTGCTTCAGTTTTAGAAATGATTTAGGTGGGAATATATGTTGCATTTTCAGATCTTCCACTGCAAAGAGGCAACTAAAAGTAAGTAAACTTTTGTTCAAATTAGTATTTCTGTCCTTTATTTGAGCAGGTAAACAAGATTATCTGCCAATGGAATTAGCATATTTACCTCTAAAATAAGATATTAGACATATTCACTTGAAATAAGACAATGGAGATAAGTTGTTCCTAAGTGCAAAATCTTTATCCATTGACAGATCATCTTATTTATCTGCTCAAATCAAGGACAAGTACAGTAATTTTAAGAAAATTTTACTTACTTTTAGTTCCTTTTTTTGCAGTGTTCAGCCTACTTCATCTTGCCAGACAGGTTTTATATGGATTATTTTTTGATTAAGCATGTCTGGCAGTAATTGGGCCTGGTGTGGCTAATGAAACAATGTGCTTAATCAGTTAATTAACAAGTTAACAACTGGGACAATTAATTTTCAGTTAGGATCAGGTTGGTTTTTATTGTTTTTTTCCCCCTTAATAAACCCAATTTGCTATTAAACAGGAGCTGAAATTATGATGACACATCTCAGACCTGAAGGGTGTGAGTGATCCTCTCAGGACGCCGCAGCAAAGAGGCAGACATAAAGGAAGGCTGAGAGAGTCAGAGGGGCCCGCTCTGAGGGCCAGGCCAGTCTGGAGAGGCGCATTCAGGGCCAGCGGAGGAACTCTGAGGAGCTGCGAGGAGACGGCCACCTCCAGATGGTAGCTGCTTGATTTAACAGGAACGGGAAGCAGCTGCAGCCAACGTGGAACCCCCTCTCTCCACCCATGCTTGATTGGGACTCTGCAGGGGGGAGGCGGTGGGGGAATTTGCATGGAAGGGATGTTCAGGCCAACCAGAATCCCAAATCTCACTTCTCCTTTTGACCCTTTGCTGACTAAAATACTCCTTCAAGCAGCAGACTCAACCGATTCCAGTTGTGGGCTCATCAAGATCCAAATATACAACCTTGCTTACGGGATATTTCCCTGCATATAATTAATATGCAAACCGACTAGAGGTCTCACTGCATCCTTTCACACACACACAGCAGTAAAAATGTGTCTATACTTGTAATTTCCAGCTTCACTTCACATGGATGTCTGTCGTTGAGAGATGGGAAATCTTTACCCCTAAGAGATTTTCTTTAGAAATAAGCAGACTTTATAGATCATCATGTTAAGTGAAATTTTGCCAAAATCCTGAACTTAAATTACAGAAATTTACAGAAGAAACTATTTTTCCTCCCTTTTCACCACAAGACAAGCAACATATTTTTAATTTGCCTCATTCAATCACACCCAATTCCTATTGTATCTTTAAATATATATATATATATATATATATATATATATATATATATATATATATATATATACACAGACATACATATATATACATACATATATATATATATATATATATATATATATATATATATATACATACATATACACACATATATACATATATTTTGCCATTATCCTAAACTTAAAGTATAGAGATATAGAATTAGAATTAAATTTTATTGCCATCACTACAGAAGAAATTATTTTTCCTCCGTTTTCACAAGACAAGCTACGTATATTAAATTTGCCTCATTCAATCACACCCAATTTCTATTGTATCTTGTATGTATTAAATACATATACACTATCTCTCTCTCTATATATATATATATATATATATATATATATATATGTATATATATATACACACATTTGTATTAAACCATTTGTGTAAGTTGTGTATATATATATATATATATATATATATATATATATATATATATATATATATATACATTTATACAATTTATTTGTAATAAACCTGGAGATGTGCTGTGTAAGTTGTGTTTGTGCATCCCCAGGCCCAGATGTGAGCGCCACTACAGGCCCTCACCATATGGCCCACTTTTCGGCTGATACTCACCGGACTCTATGGATCCCATCAGCACCAGAGGAATTCTGTGCATCTGTCCCGGTCCAGCTGTGAGGAGTCCCCGTGTTCGGAGGAGAGCCCTCAGGGGGGCCGCGTGCTTGTGTGTGCGACTGATTTCACTGTTGGCTAATTCAACAAAGTTTCCATAGAGTGGCCAAGCACACACGTCTGAAATATTTATCAGGGACTTGACAAAAAGATGAAAAATGAATGAAAGTCCTTTTTCATGGTCCTCCAGATTTTCAAAGATTTGCTCATTAAATCTGCATGAAAACTTCATTTACTGGGTGCACAAGCTGTAGTGGTCCTCCTACAGCCCACTACAGAAGTATTCACACCCCTAGATCCTTCATTTTTTAATCATATAAGCACAAACCTCGGTGCAATGTATGCAACTTATATTGATGAATGTTTTATTGGGGGTAAATTTAATCTTTTCCCGTCACATTCAGCTCTCATCAATGATACGCCCCAAGAATCCAGTGCAAGTAATTATCTTCAGATTCCCCTTAAAAACAAGTTTTCTGTATACATTTAAAACTTTTTTCTGTTTTAAAATTTGTGAATAAATTAGGTGCTACTGTCACAAAATAACATCCCACAAACATTACATGGGATTTCTCCATTTTGAATGGTGTTCTTTGAAGCAGTCAGACATCACCTAACCTAACGAGCAGCGATGAAGACTAAATGGAGACATCAGACGGGTCAGGAAGAAATTTATAGCAAGGTTAGGTTATGAAACAATATCCTGGAACCTCCCTAGATCTGCCTCTCCATTATTGAAAGTTCAGGTGAATCTTCCTCTCAAATGAAACATTTTGGCCAGATGAAATAAATGATACACGGCATCCCTAAGGTGCAACATGGTGGTGGCAGCATCAGAGACGGGGAAGCTGGTCAGAGTTAATAAGATGGATTTTTCCCTAAATCCAGGACAATCCTGGAAAAAAACCCGTTAGATGCTGCAGAAGAGCTGAGACTGGGGTGTAGGTTCAACTTCCCGCAGGACAGCGAGGTAGACATGCAGGGAGAGATATAATGGAGAGGCTTAGACCAAAGCATATCTGTGTTAGAACGGCCTAGTCAAAGTCCAGACCCATACACCATTGAGAAAGTTTGGCAAGTCTGAAAAGTTGACTTTAATGTTGTCTGTCGGATAAAATACAGCAAAGTTCACGGCGGTCACATGACGCAGTGAGGAAAAGGTCAGTGGGTGTGAACACTTTTGCAAACTTGTATGTGTAATGCTTCAACTAATGCAGTGAACTGCCTGAAATGAACCATTTTAAGCAGTCAGAGCGTCTGGATGAGGCTCTGTGCTGAAACTGGGAAATGGATGCGGTTCATTAGAATAGATGCACGGCAGAAGCACTTTTTTCTGTTGACTCCAGGCCTGTCTTCATCTCTAACAGGAAGGGAGGCAGAGCAAAAGAAAACCTTTTTTTTAAATACACGAAACTTAGGATTCTCTCAGTGTTGCTCAACTTCCGCAGATATTATTAACACATCCAGAGTCAGGAGGATTTCAGGACAGGGAGACTGAAGTCAGGCGAACTGAAGGGAAAACACTGCCCTCTGTGGATGAGAGCCGGGCCGAGGTACAAAAACCTGCAGCAGCAGGAAGCAGGACGTTAGAGTTTTTATTCTGGGTCAGAAACTTTACACAGATCTGAAAGTCAGGTTTCTGGTTTATACAACAACAGTTTGAGCATAAAACAGGCTGACATGAACAATTAACACATTGAAACGTACTAAGGTGGAACATAGAGTGAATTTTATTCCATTATTGTTGGGAGCAATAAATGCGTTTTTTAAATGGAAATTAAACAAAATAAATAAAATGCAATCCAGAAATAAAACTTTGAAAAACTTAATTAAAAATAAAAGATTTTGAAATCAATTTAGGTGTTTTCTCAAATTTTAAGTGCAACATTTCAGATTTGAGTTTTTAAAAATAAATTACCAAATTTTTTTGTATTTTCAAATATTAGCTTTTGAAATTTTTCTTTTTATATCCGGTTTTACAAATTACATTTGTTTCAAATTGCATTTTTCAGATCACAAGAGCAAAAAGTGAAGAGAATTTGATCTGTAACACACAATTAGAGAAGAATGCAATTTGTGACACGACCTGAAAATGAGAAATTTTGGAAAAATTTAAAAAAAAATCTGAAAAAACACTAAAGTTACACTTAAAACCTTTTTTGATTCAGAGGTTTTTCAGTTTAATTTCTGGATTACAGTTTTTTTTATTTCCATTTACAAAACATCTTTGCTCACAGCATTAAAAAGGAACAAAATTCACTTCCTAGGAACCTTTCTGGAGTCGTCCAATCAGAACCTCAGGTGAAACTTCCTCACTGCATCCCTGAAAACATTCTGCCTCCATGAACAAAAACAGGGCATGTTCAAAAGCCTAAACCTCCTCATTTAGATATTATTTGGAAACTTTGTATCAGACTCAGTTCTGTCTGGCCCAGTTCACCATTACCAGCAAACTGAGGTTCTGACGACTGGTCCAGTCCAAATAACAGAGAGACGTCCTGCTGGTAGCTGGAGTCATAAAACCACATGTCCTTCCAGCAGACTGTGAGCAGATGATGGAAAATAACTGGAAATGGGCTGGTAGTCAAAGTGACACCGGGCCGGGATGAAACAGTCGGGTACGTCGGTACCAACAGGCGACAGAACCACAACCTTGGCAGGGCCAGCTACCGGTAACCAAGAGTTATTTTATTATGGTAACAAACCCATAAATCCCACAGGAGAGGCCAGTGGGCCTGAAATGTCCTTCGTCTGTATTTAGCATAAAGTACAGCCCCTCCCCCACCCATTGCTGCACACAGAAAGAAGAAAACAGCAGCTTCACAAATGTTTCTGGGCAGCAAAAACAAAAAAACAAAAACCATGAGTTCAGGTAGCCTGACTGACCCCAAACCAGCTTGTTCTGCTCTTATTAGTCAGAGAAGCAGAACAGAGTTATAAAAAAACACGTTATAACCACCAAATTTATCAGGTTTTAATCCCACATTTTTGCTCCGTGTATCAAAACCAAAACAGATGAATGTTTGAGGCATTATTACAGCCAGTAAGCCATATTTACTAATATTATATCAGCAAAATGAGTAATCCTTTTTGTTTTACATAGAAGAATTTGGGTTTTATTTTACATTTTCCGTTTTTAACATGAAGTTTCCTCAGGGTCAGGCCTCCCAGCACTCTCTGTCTAAGAGCCTCCAGGCCTGGAGCGGCGGCAGCTGAGGAGCCGCGCTCAGCGTCCGCACCCGAACGTCTTGTTCCATTCCTCGTACAGCTCCAGGTCTTTGGCCGACACGCTGGGTCTCACCGTCCTGAGGGCCTCCTGGAAGTCGCTGTGGAGGATGGGTCTCACCTGATCCGCGCTGATGGTGGCGATGTCACTCAGCTGGATGCTGCGTATGGGCCCCAGGGCGGCTTCCCGGCACAGCTGGGTCATGTCGGCTCCGGAGAAGCCCTCCGAGGCCGCCACCACGCTCTCCAGCTCGTCTTCCCTCAGCTGGTTCTTCTCTCTGGCCATGAGGTTCGCCACGATCTGCCGCCGGGCCGCCGCTTCGGGGAGGGGGATGTACAGCCGCTTGGCCAGGCGGCGCCGCGCCGCCTCGTCGATCTCCTGGGGCCGGTTGGTGGCCCCGACCACCAGGATGCGGTCGTCGGCCGCCGTGGTGGCGCCGTCCAACTGAACCAAGAACTCGGTCTTGATCCTGCGGGACGAGTCGTGCTCCCCGTCCGTCCGCTGGGACAGCAAGGAGTCGATTTCGTCGATGAAGATGACGGCGGGCTGGTGGCAGCGGGCGATGGCGAACAGGGCGCGGACCATCTTCTCCCCTTCGCCCACCCACTTGGACGTGAGCGACGAGGCGCTGATGCTGAAGAAGGTGGCGCCCGACTGGCAGGCGATGCACTTTCCGATCAGCGTCTTGCCGGTCCCCGGGGGCCCGAACAACAGGATGCCTTTGGGCGGCCCCCGGAGGCCGGTGAAGATGTCGGGACGCAGCATGGGCCACACCACGATCTCCTTTATGGTGGTCTTGGCAAACTCCAGGCCTGCGATGTCGTCCCAGGCGACGGGGGGGCCGTGGTCCATGATCTCGCTCATGATCAGCTCCACGATCTTCGGCTCGAAGTTCTTCAGCCGCTCGTCCAGGATCTGGGGCTCAGCGTCGGAGCTTCTACTCCCAGCGCCGTCTTCCTCGTCCTGCCGGGGGATGGGAGACACAAACTTGGAGAAAGTCCCCCGGGGCCTGTTGGCACCCAGGGACTTCTTCATAGCGGCGGCCATCCCTGGGGGGGGACCCCTCTGGGGCGGGTAGGAGTGCTTCTTCTGCTGGTCGACGATGAACTGCTGCCGAGCCGTTCTGAAGTTGCTTCCAGCTCGGGGTTCAGTTCCTCCTTGCCCCCCGCATTGGGCCCTTACGTCGTCGGCTCCGTCTGGGGCGTAGAAATTCTTCCGTTTGGACGGGTTTGAGGAGGAAAAGAAGGACGACGGATGGTTCTGTGCTCCTCCTGAAGGACCAGGAAGCCCCTGTGGGGGCGCAGACGAAGGATGGCCAAAGACTGACTGCGGCCGGACGGCGGGTCGAGGGAAAACGTTTGGGTTCAGTGAGACGCCGTCGGCAGCAGCTGGCCTCGCTGCAGACGTATTAGTCAGCAGACTGCTGGTGTTGTTAACCTCTGAGCTAGACGGCTCAGCTTTAAACCACGCAGCCTCTGACCTGGCAGAGGGAAACTGACCTGAGGGCGGATCGGCGCGGCTCTCTTGGCCCACAGGTACGTCGACATCTGCCGGCGGCACCGGGAAGCCGTCCCTCCCCGAACCTGCCTGGATCATCCTCTGCACCGAGGGGATCTGCAGCACGCTGTGCGCGGTGAGCGAGGACTCCCACTTGTCGCTGTGGTTCCTCTGACTGCGGGCCAGATGGAGCGCGCTCTCGGCGTAGTTGTTGAGCCCGGCTCGCGGGTCGTCCGAGTCCAGCACGGCGGCGTAGCGCTCCGAGTAGGTCCTGAGCAGACTGGCCGTGCCGGCCTGAGAGAGCTGGGAGCTTGCCCATGCATACTGAATGGACAGGAGGTGGGCCCGGTAGGCCTCGGCCTTCTGTTCAGGTGTGCAGCTGCCAGACGAAATGTCAAAGGACCGCCGCTGCCATTCCTCCAGGTGTGCGCCGCTCATGCCTGGCCTGCTGCAGCCTGCTGGAGGAGAGGAGACACCCGCTATGAAAAATGCATGACCTCTAAACGGCAAGACACACGCCACACCTGACCCCGACACACAGAAACGGCTCTTTGTGAGGCAAACAGCACGACCAGGATTTAAAAGGAGAACACGGATTTACAGGTTAAAGCAGATATTTACTGCCACTGTATGAGCAGAAAAACTAGAATCCTTCTCACCATCTGACAGTGAATCAGGACATAATCATGAAATACTCACTTAATAATTTTCAAATACGTTCAGAAGTTAACATACCCTGAGACTGCCTTTTAAAACATTTAGGAAAGCCCAGATGATGATGATGATGATTTCATGTCTTTTAATAGCATCTGATAGCTTTATTTACACAATGTGAGTTTAACACAGACACTCCTCTGGATTTATTTAAGGCAACGCTTCAAACAAGCTGCTTCTTTGTGTAAAATCATGGAAACACACAAAACAAACGTATTCCAGAACTGGACTCTTTTGCTCAGCAGCTTAGGTTCTCTGGCCCTGAGACGAACATTTTTTTGGTGTGAAATGTGAAGATCAACCCCAGAAAGACGTCTCCTGAAGCTGGTGAGAGCCTCTCAGAAAAGACTGTAGGTTCTGGAGGCGTGTCCGGATGAAGTTAGGGGGGGAAAAAAGAGAAGCTTGTGACCCTGATGACGCCTCCCCAGCTGCTGAGTACGGCGGTGGAAGCATGGTGCTGCGGGAGGCGTGTTTTGGTTCAGGATGGTCTGGACACATTCTCAAAAATTCATAGAATCTTGAGGAGAGAACATTATATGGAAATCAGCCAGAAAATGACAGTTTGGTTACGTTTTGTCTGGAGGAACAGACCCAAAAGCCAGTGAGCTTTATTAAAGAACTAGAGGAGCGATATACAGTATCCGGCTTAAAAAGCTACCAAATACTCATAAATTTGAAAATAATTAAAAACAAAGAGTGCTTTCAAATTTCTGACATTATGCTGACATTTACCAAAACCTGCCAGGCTGAGCGTTGTTTATTTTAAATGGCTCGATGTCAGCAAAGTTCCCTTCTGGAAGAAAAACCTCCTGGTCAACTAAGCTAACGCGCTAGCTGTTATTAGCTTGATGTACGCTACAGCAACCTGGCTGCACCGATCCTCACACTTCCAATTCCCTGTTCCTCACACACCTCCCGCACGCCAACAGGCCACGACCGCCAGGATTCCCCCGTTTTCTGTGACAAACCCTGAACCCTGAGCACTGAAACCTTTGTTATCCGTCTCAGAGAGAAGAGACGGAAACACAAGGGGAAATAAGCAAGCACGCATACACAAATTAAGGTGCTTATTTTAATTAATCATGTGGTTAAAATTTACTGTGCGATATAATGATTATCCCGACAGGCTAGGGCTGGGCGATAATTCAACAACGATATATATCGATCGATAGACTTATATGAATGATAGAAAAAAAAAAAAGTTAATCAAAAGTTCAATAAAATAACAGTTTTCCTTCCCTTTACATTCTAGCCATGTAGGTTAATATTACATCATTACATCCTCCAAACCTATCACAACGCAGATCCAGGAACCAAGCTCCGCCCCCTTCAAAGAGTTCATAGAGTGCGCTTTATTTCTTTTTTTAAAACTGGCAGTTTTGCTAGAAAGTTGGTTGAATAAATAGTTGAGTTTGAATTCAGTGTTTGTGTGTTCAACAGCATAAAATGTCCAGGACTGCATTTAAAATACATGTTTTGAATTTGTTGATAATTATCTATATTGATCAATATGATTTCTATGTTATCGACTTGCTTTTTTTCTATATCGTCCAGCCCTACGATAGACCAATTTCTGAGCCACTAAAACCTTCCTAACAGGAAGAAACCCGACACGGATCCTAAAGACCACAGAAGGTTGGAAATGTCCGACTGAGAGAAAAGAAAGAAATTAGAGGAAAATGTGGATTTCTCCGAATTGATTTGGTCACCACAACATTTAAAAGCAAAACAATGTATAAGATCACAATGTCCAATGTTTTTAAAAATGATTCATACCCGTTGAACCTTTTCACATTGTATAACAAACTTTAATGTGTTTTATTGGTAACTGAACAAGCCAACACAAAGTAGGGCATTTCTATGAAATGGAAGGAAATCATGCCTGTCGTGTTTGAATTCATCCTCTTTTACTCGGATATCCCTAAAATAAAATAAATAAAATCTAAAGCAACCGACTGTGATTAAAGCTCCTTAACCAGTCAATAGAGCCCAGCTCTGAATACAGTTTTCTTTCGCCACATGAATCCAGTCGTTCTGTGAAGGTCTGAGCGGTTTATAGCGAACCCTGTCACAGAAAAAACAAACACCTACCTAAGCAGCATTTAGTTCCTATGAACCACTTATCTGGGACAAACTCCCAGAAAACTGTAAAAGTGCTGAAAGCCTGAGTTTCTTTAAATGAATATTAAAAACACATTTGTTTAGGATTGTCTTCGACTGTTCTAGTTAAACTGTTTTACTGAAACATCAATTAGTTCAAGTTTGTAGTCCAACTGTTTTTAATATTTGCTTTTAGTTTCTATTTTCCAATGTTTTGTTTCATTTTATTCCAACTTGCCTTTATTCTGTTTAATTTTCCTATATTTTAATCATGTAAAGCACTTTGCATTGTCTCTGTACTGAAATGTGCTATACAAATAAATTTGCCTTGCCTACTGACACATGTCAGCTGAAACCGATACATCAGGCAAGACGAGTTGTAATCAGATCAGCTACCAGGAGACCAATGGTAACTCTGGAGGAGATGCAGAGACCTATAGCTCAGGTGGTTGTTCCTGCTAATTACTGCAACTCTCTGTACTGGGATGGACAAGTCTTCTGCAGTTCGTCCCAAACCCTACTGACCGACTGCTGACCAGTAATATGCCACGTTAGCGCATTACTCCCATATTGCCCTCCCCAATTTTATTATTAAATATTATTATTGCCCTCCCTTCATTGGCTGCCTGTATATTTGAGGATCGTTTATTAAGATTCTACTCTTGATTTTTAAATGTTTAATGAGGCAGCTGCTTAATAATCAAGACTTTTACACAAGCATGTCCCCAGCAGATCTCTGAGGTCAGGTCTAGATGTTGCGCTGTGAGACGCCTTCCCTGCTGCGGTTCTGAACTGTTGAATCTGCAAGGATGACCAACACTGAAAGATTTAAAATCTCTTTTAAAGACATTTTTCCTTCAGCCTCTAACTCTAGTTGAGCAGAGGCATCAGACTAGTTTTATTAATGCATTAGCTTTATGTGTCGTTTTAACTGCTCTCATTCTACTGGCTTTACTGTAGATGCTGCATTTTATTGCTTATTTTAGCAGACAAGAGAGAAAAAGTGAGCTAATCTTAATAGAAAGTAATGAAACGACCGAAAAAAAGTCGTCCCAGGGACACGGCAAATGTGGGTCTGCAGGTAAACTTCTGGAAACCTTCCATGGAAAGCTAAGCTGAGGATTTAGGGAAATATTACACACCATATATCCATTGCATGTATCCATACAGAAAGATGGGTGGGATTTGAACCCAGGACCTCCTGGCTGCAAGGCAACAGGACAACAAAGTAAACTTTCCAGGTCATTATTGGAAAAACTAGAAATCTGGGGGCGTTAACTTTAAAATTGGGTTGCAGAGAACTCGCTATGGTGACCCTTATATGAGAAAAGCCAAAAATAAAAATATTTCAATTTGTTTTTACTGGAAACTAAACAAACGTGTGCAATCATATATAAACATTTTGTCTTGAAACAGGCAGACATCCACAAGAGATAAATTACGCTTTACTTTATGTTTCCCTCAGAGTCCCAATAACACACGTTAAGGTTTTCGTAAGGTGACAAAAATGCATAAAGGTTGTTGTTGAACGAGTATTTACAGGCAGAGCGACGTGAGCCGACAGCCTCCATCATGGCGTGTCCTCCAGACCTGGACTGTTATCAGAGAACATTTCCAGGACAGCCGGGCAGAGTGCTGAGAAAGACGGGCATCACTTACAGTCAGAGCCGCCTTCCTGTTATGTGTGGCGACGTTAAACGCGCTACAGACACCGAGAACCTGATGACGGCATGGGCCACAACCGCTGCTCCGCCTTAAAGCGCCATTAACTTCCCTGTTGATTCCCGCCACTCTGCTTCTTCCGCTACGTCACTTCCTGTCTCGTTCCAATTTGAGACACAACGTTCCGTTACACTTACAACGGCAACGCTGATCCACGCTTAGATAGTTAGATGACCGGGAAAATGTGTTAAACGTGCTTTGTTAATAAAACCAGCATTCGGTTTTCTCGGGATAAAATTACTAAATCAATATATAATAGTTTAGGTCCTAACCAGAACTGCAGTAGAGACCGCAGTAAAAGAGAATGGGACGAGACCCAAAACTTGTTAGCTGAGCTGATAGTGTTCCATTTTCTTCATTCAGATACGGTTAGTGTTGGAAAGATACACTCTAGATTATATTTATTTTTAGTACAGGGTTCACTCTTTAACAGACGGGATATATTTATTTTGTCTCCAGTTTTCAAAAAGGTTTATGTCGCCATCTTGTGGCCGCAACGCGTCAACAAAAGAAGAGTCGCCATGTTGTGGGTGGCATCCAAATACCACTGAGCTCTCAGTGCCATAGACATTATAAACGTAGACACCTCATTGGGCGCATGTTGGCATCAAGAAAGCGTGTCAAAAAGCTGTGCGCTACGGAAGCAATCCACCCATTTTCTGACCCGCTTAATCGTAAAATTTAAATTCAGGCAAAAGAAAAGCAGAGCTATATCACTACACTGTATAATCCAAAACTAACTGTTCTAACAATATACTTTTTTCTTTTTGGCGATTTAAAATTATATTAACAGATATGTATAATTTGATAAATGAAGGTTTAAGATTATTGCACAGAATTTGCTACGAGGAAGCATTTGGGGACTAATTCATGCGACAACATAGTAATATGTAAGTAATGAATCATATATATATATATATATATATATATATATATATATATATATATATATATATATATATATATACACACACACACACACACACACACACAATAATCTGACCGAGATTAAGGTCTCACATTTACCACATTTGAATAAATTTGTTTGCGAAACAACGGTTTAAAAATTATGACTAAAGGTACATTTAATTAAGACGTTATATGTTCAGGAAAACAAAATAATGTAGATCACTGTTACTTTTGGGTACATTAAGCCACATAGAGATTGTGCTTATTTAGATAGGTCTATGTTGTAAATTCTTGGACAAAAACACCCATCATTAGACCTAAGTTAAACATATATTGCTTGGATAAAATACCAACTGATTAAAAGTAACTCTAAGTAAACTTTGGTGCTTCTTTCGTATAACATACCAAAGAAGCACAGCTCTTTGAGGCTCTTTCCACTCACAATATGGGGATACACAATAAAATGTCCTATGGATGGAACCAGCGCCTTGTAGGGTTCACTCTGGCCGTAGCGCGCTGCATTCTGGGAAATGTGGTACAGTTTTCTCAAAAAGATAAACGCTGCTGCACCTAATTTGACAGGCTTTACAAAAACCTAATACTCATCCACAAATCTCGCTTAAAGTCATCCACATCTTATTTCATCATGTACTAAAATCGTTAATCGTAAATTACCCGGGGCGTTACAGAGAGCCAAAAACTACATTACCCAGAATGCTAGATGGCAGTGTTTATTGCTGATAGCGGACGAAAGCGGATGCCTGAGATTTCAGAGAATAAAGCCGCAGACGGGGTTTGTTGTGTATTTAGTGGTATAGAAACATAAAGTTGGCGGACAGGTGTTATTTTTAAGATACATTTTCTATTCCTGTGGTCTTTATTACTTTATTAGTCTTTACTGAGCGGCCGTTAGCGTCTGAAGCTGTAGCAGACCGTTAGCCGCTAGCTAACAAGGAGACAGGATGTGAATGAATCCGGACGGGACCAGCAGCCAGTCAGTCAGTCACACCCCTGTCTGGGAACAGCTGAGGAAGGTTTTAGCTCAGCAGGACGCAGTAACTGTCTCTCTCTTCTCCACAATGTCTCCCACTAACACGTGTTAGCATCTAGCCGCTGGATTTAAGTGAAAGCGTGGACTTATTATGGCCGACTCGTCAGCATCATGGCCCGGACAGAGGTGATAACCCACACCAGGCTGTGTGCTGCAGATCCAGCCTCCCTCCGCGGCTAGCCGGAACACACCCATCCAGACCCCGCAGCCTCCCGGACGCGTCAGCGGCCAGCGTGGAGCGATGAGCTCTCCGGTTTACACGTTCGTTAGCCGCGACGACAACAGCACCATTTATGCTGAAGTGTCTAAAATGCTGCTGGCCACCGGCCACTGGAAGCGGCTGAAAAGAGACAATCCCCGGTTCAACCTGATGCTCGGGGAGCGGAACCGGCTGCCATTCGGACGCCTTGGTGAGTGGGGAGCTGGAGGTGGTGTCCACCCACGCAGGACGGGACAGCTGCTGTGACTTTTTTATGACTTCTTCCTGTGGAGAAAAGTAGTTTAGCCTTAAACTGTGGTATTATCAAACAGTTCGTCTCCAAAAGTGTGACTGAAATAGATTCTTTATACACAGAATAATAGATCTCAGGCATTTATTTATGCTAATTGTTATGATTATAGTTTACAGCGAATGAGAAATTAACAATATTACATATGATCAACTTTTTTTTTTTTTTTTATTATTATAACAGATTAAATTTAGGGCAGGGGTTGAACAGTGGCACTGTGGGTAGTGGCTTTGCAGCAAGAAGGTCCTGGGTTCAAGTCCTACCCTTGCCCTGGGTCTTTTTGCATGGAGTTTGCATGTTCTCCCTGTGCATGTGTGGGTTCTCTCCGGGTACTCCGGCTTCCTCCCACAGTCCAAAAACATGACTGTTAGGTTAATTAGCCTCTCTAAATTCTCCTTAGGTGTGAGTGTGTGCGTGAATGGTTGTTTGTCCTGTTTCTCTCTGCGACAGACTGGAGACAGTCATTCACACAATAGGAAGCTGAGAAAGGGAAGTTTAGTGGAAGGACAAAATGTGATAGAAAAGGGGCAGCAGCTTTAGGCAGACTTGGGAGGATTTTGAAAAGCCTGAGTCAGCGCTTCAGGAGAAATCCCACATGGAAAAATGAGGGACATGAGCTATGGTCTTCCTTCAGATAAGCCACCGCTGCAGCAGAGATGGTGTCAGAAACATCTAACCCGGGCTGAGGAGAAAAAGGGCAGGGCCCTCTGTCTCCTCTGTTCAGACGAGAGTCGATGTAGCTTGTTATTTGGAAATCAAGGTTCCAGAGTCTGGAAGAGGAGTGGAGAAAATCCCAGTTGCTTGAGGTCTGGTGTATGTTTTGGACATTTAGTGATGATTTGAGGTGTGAGGCATTGATGAAGCGGTTCATGCAAACTGATCCCTTTTGTGTCTGAGCTGTACAGCTCATACTTTCCAGTCATTTCTGCAAAAGAAAAAAAACAAAACTAGTTGTTGTTCTGAATTTTAGATTTTTATTAGCAGAAATGGATCATTGGAGTAAACCCCTGTGTTAAAAAAATTAAAAATTGATTATTTGAGTTTATCTTTTAGAACCGAATAGCAGAAACATTCAGTGTGATGCTAACTGGGAGGAAGTGCAAACAAGCTGTTTATTTCTTTTTTAAACAGGGGGCGGCCATGTTGGATTTTGAAAGCACTTAGGAGCGTTCAGCTTCTGAGTAAAGCGAAACACACGATTGAATTACATCCTCAGCTACTACAGACAGGAAACAACCCTCAGTCCTGTTTCATTTCTGTTCTTCTGTGTTTGGAAACGTAATCATCCGTTACTGGAAGCAGGTGTTTGGTTTTACTTTGAACTTGTGCCGTCCAGATGTTGAAGCGTTCTGTTGTTCTCCTTTCAGGCCATGAACCAGGACTGGTGCAGCTGGTGAACTACTACAGAGGAGCAGACAAGCTTTGCAGAAAGGCATCGCTGGTCAAGTGAGCGTCCGTCTTCTTGACAAAAACTAATTTGTCTCTGTCGTCTTATGCAAAAAAAACAATTAGCTGAGCAGGATTGAATGAGCTGAGCAGTCTCCCTCTGCACCATCAGGCTAATCAAGACCAGCCCGGAGCTGTCCGACTCCAGCAGCTGGTTTCCAGAGTCCTACATCATCTACCCCACGAACCTCAACACCCCTGTAGCTCCAGCTACCAACGGCATCAGTCACCTGAAGAGCAATCCCAAAACGGATGAGCGGGAGGTTTTCTTGGCCTCGTACCACACCAAAAAGGAAAGTGGAGAGGGAAGCGTGTGGATCGCCAAGTCTTCTGCTGGTGCTAAAGGTGCAGACGGCTTCCCTGGTTAATGGCGGAGATATAGCTCCTTCTAATGCATTCTTTCTGATGTTTCACTTCGATGATGGAGGTGTTTATCTTTTTACCTCCAAGTGCAATCAGTACTTGACAGTTCAGCCATGTCTGCCTGGGCTGGAAAAGTATCTTTAAAACAGGACTGGGTATCAGCTAGGATGAGCCGATTTAACACAATTCTTGATACGAATCTCACGATACAATAAGGTTCTCAATATAGCCGTTTCATTTGATTTGACTCCAGTATCAATATTAATTAATTTCAAATTAATGCTCAGTCATTAAATCAACAAAACCAGCCAAATATTATATTTATGTTAAATTTATTGAACACTGATATATTAACAGGAAAATAAAGTGCATTTGGTTCAATTAATTTAACGTATCACAGAAACCAAAAATGTGCCCAAACGTCTGATTTTAGGGACGAAGGAGCTTCTAAAATCCTAAAGACCGTTCCGCAAAGTCGTCTCACTTGCATTTCCTCGTTGTGAACAGTAATGGCGTGCTGTAATAACGCCCCCTACGGGTTGGGAGGTATATCAACATTGAAAGCCAGAATATCGATATTAAATCTTTGTATCGATTTCTATGCACAGCCTTACTTTAAAATATATAGAACGAAAAAATACTAGTGTTTCCAGATTTTACTTCCATCCATCTGTTTATTGTTCCGTCTATCCATCCCATTGGACATACATGCATCTATTATTATATCAGTCCACCCATTTATAAAACACGTTGGAGCTTTGTCTGCATGCATGAAACGGCTGATTTACTAAAACAAATCTAACCGTTCCTTTTGCAACAGGAGCTGGTATTCTGATATCACACGATGCAAATCAGCTGCTGGACTACATTGACAATCAGGGACAGGTTCATGTCATCCAGAAGTACCTGGAGAAACCCCTGCTGCTGGAACCCGGTCATCGCAAGTTTGACATCAGGCAGGTGTCGCAGGCGCGCTGCGTCTCTGGAGGAGCTGCATGAAGCCTGTGGCTCAGAGCTTTTTTTTTATGTTGTCCCGCTGACAGGAGCTGGGTGCTGGTGGACCATCAGTATAACATCTATTTGTACCGGGAGGGCGTGCTGCGGACCTCGTCGGAGCCCTACAACAGCGCGGACCTCCAGGACATGACCAGCCACCTGACCAACCACTGCATCCAGAAGGAGCACTCCCAGAACTACGGCCGCTACGAGGAGGGCAACGAGATGTTCTTTGACGAGTTCAGGCTGTACCTGCTGAACACCCACAACGTCACCATGGAGACAACCATATTACCTCAGATCAAACACGTCATAAAGTACGTTTACCCCTCCTCTACTGTCCTGCTGCTTTGGATCTGTGCTGACAGCATTATCCCTGAATACAGCATTACTGCTAAAGCCTGACCGCTGCTGTCTGGTTTCCACATTCGCTCAGCTGAACTTTCAACACTATGCAAGCTATCTGACTCTGCTTGGTATCTGTCAAAGTTTGATTCAGGGAAAGTTGAATATAACAGTAAAAAGATTCAAAGATTCTTCATTGTCACCACGTGTTACTGTGGTCAAATTTCTGTTCGGCCACTCCGGCTAGGAGTACGTATAAAAGAACAAACAGGCAATGGACAAGAGTTACAGTGTTTCTTTTTCTTATTATGGCGTTCAAAAGATAAAAAAAATTGTATGAACTAGTTGTCCTTCATGAGTTACAGATAACAAATAATGAGGTAATACGGTGCTTATTGTGCAATGATGATTAATTGATGCTTCATTTACAGAAATGTGCATTTAGATATTCTGATTATAATAGTGTGCAAAATAGGAAATAACATTAAAGAGATCGTAACATATGATGGGGTGATTTTAAGGTGTATTACTGCAGTCTCCCACCAGGTGGCGATAGCCCTCTTAGCTCTTGGGAAGGGGCTGTTTTTAAGACTGCACATTAAATCTCACATCCAGAGACTCCCTCGGCTAAAACACCCAACAGGAGTCTGAGTTCAGCTCATTTCACCCATTTGTGTTAAAGAATCAGATCTTAATCCTGGAGTTTAACTCTGAGCTTCAACGAGGCTCGTTGTGTTTACCTCCTACAGCCTCCAGGCGCAGCTGTGATAACAGCTTGAAGTTACACACTCACTGGTGATTGGAGCCCAACTAGAAGGGAACTAATCACCTTTGGTGGTATTTGTGGTTAACTTGTAGCTGTGATTATAAATGCTCTGCATGGTTTCAGGAGCTGTCTGTCCTGCATCGAGGCGGCGATCAGCACCAAGCACCTCTCCTACCAGAGCTTCCAGCTCTTTGGGTTTGACTTCATGGTCGACGAGAACTTCAAAGTGTGGCTCATCGAGATCAACGGCGCTCCGGCCTGCGCCCAGTCAGTAGCACTCAGGCTGAAACGCTCCTCTTTCACCTCTCTCTCAGATGACATGTAATTGTTTCTCATTTGTTTTGCCTGATCCAGGAAGCTCTACCCAGAGTTGTGTCAAGGCATCATCGACGTGGCCATCTCCAGTGTCTTCGCTCTCAACAGTGACTCCTCGTCTGCGTCTTCCTCGCCTTACTCCTCCTCCCCTTCTTCCCTCTTCACCACCAACTCCTGCTCCTCCCCTAAGCTGAGGGGGCCCCTGCACGTGGGTCCTTTCACTCGCCTCTAGGGACAACCCACTCTCCTGTCTGCTGGACGCGTCGCCCGCCATCCATCCAAACTCATAACCTGCACCTGAGAGGAGAAGCACACCTGGAGACACTTGGTCTAGACCTTCTTTTTACAGAGCTGGTTAAAGTGCAGAGAAGGCGGTGTGAGGATGGTGGGAGTGGATCAGAAAACACTCCGTGGGCTTTCTGAATGAAGCCAGGTGGGTCCCCTGGTTGTGGATGAAGGAAGGAAGCTGAGATGAGACTTACTGTGCCTTACGTTTCCCGCCGCCCCCCCTCAGACTGCCACTAAAGATCGCTGTTATTGGCTCTGGTTGTATAAGCCCCTCCCCCGTATTGTTGCTACACTTGATCAACACCCACAACATGGCTCCACTAAAGAAATAACAGTGACCAGATGATGTGATATATTTAACGTATTGAACTACATGTAGTTTTACTCGTATCGCATAAAAGAGCGGTTCTACCCATTTGATGGTTCTTCTTGAAGTTTAACTCGACAGCTAAGACACTACATATTTATTTTAAAGGGAGCCAGGATGGAAATTCAAGTAGGATCATCTGTTTTTTTCTCGTCCAAGACCCATTTTAAGTTTCTTACAGTGGCACTCCTTGGGCATATAACACCCTGGTTCAGTATCTCTGTAACCTTTAAAACTCTCTATGAAGGCTGCCTGCAGGGAAAAAATCCATTGTGCAAAATTCTGCAACTTATTTAACTAAAGAAGTTTTTTTAAATTAATTTAAAGTAGCTGTAAGTAAGATATTTACTGCAAAATCAACCTAAATCATTCCCATTTCTCTCCAGGGATGGAAGTACCATTCCCTATAAACAATCGGTCCTCTCCATCAACAATGTCTTTGTCACGATTTTCCTCCTTTTAAACCTAGAGGTACGGTCTGGAACCACTTGGGTTCAGAGAGTAGCTCAGTGTTTACTTCCTGGTTCCTCAACCAATTATATGAGAGTTCCCACGGTCCCTAAAACAGAGCCCAGCATTTGGTATTTTATTTTGGCTAAAGAGCAGCAGCCTGCAAACATGGACACCAGCAAGAGAAGCAGGAATAGAACAGAATACAACATCATAGACCCTGTGATGGTAAAAATTCAGTGGACTTTCACAGCAACAACACATCGTTGAGTAAACGGCTGTTCTCTATGAAAGGTATTGTGCATGTGTCATTATTACTTATAGCTCCTCTAGGTTTGCTAGAGACAATATATGAAGATCAGCTCCTAACATTTGTTTGTTTTAAGTCCTCATAGCGAAACCTGTTTCCCTCTGTTTAAATTCTCCATAATCGTGTGTGACTGCGAGCAGCAAACCGGGGTTCTTGCACATCACAGAGGGGCTTACTCCTTGCTCTGTGCGTCTGAGGGGATTTCTGGACAATAAAACATTTTCTTTTCTTCAAATGAGCTCTCTCGTCACCCCCAGTAAGTTACCACCCTGGGTGGCAGCTCAGATCGACCACATCAAGTTCTGCCACTGCAGCTCCAAGGTCCCAGTCTTCTTAATGGCTGAGAAGAAAGATCAGAGCACCTTGTAGGAGAAGTAGCCAGTATTAAAGTGTTTTAAACATATTTTCTGTTTTTTAAAGAGCATGTTTGTGGAAAAGCATGTAGCATTCAGCTCTCCTGCAGAACACCTGTAGAACAGACGGGACTGTTTTATGGCTCTGGTGTAGTTGTATGAACCTTCAGGGTGTTGGTTATGCTTGAAAGCAGTCGGAGCTGAAGTAGAATAGGTTGATCAGAAACTCTTATTATTTAAAACCTTTAAGGATCCTCTGAAACTGCTGTGACTGAAATACGTAGACTGACTGAGAACCTGCAGAGAACTTTGTGGTAAAACCTCGATCAGCAGAGGTCGGCGTATAACAGTACATGTCCATTTCCTTGGCTCCTTCTACTGTTTTTAGTTTAGATTAATCTGTGATCAGTAGAGACTGTAGAGTCATAATTGTCACGTTTTGTAGTTTTGTTGTGTTTTTTTTCCATTTTTGGCCAGCTGGCTCATTTTCCTCTGTTTTAACATCTGATCAGAGGCATCATGTTGGGCTCCCCCTACTGTTACAAAGGGAAACAGTTTCTCCAAAGGTTATTTGTCGTGATTTTTTTAGTAACATTTTCATTTCATAGGAATTCAAGCTTGTAGTTTGATTACTTTTGATGAGTTAAGAAATGTTTTCAGTATCATGAAAGACAGAAACAAAGAAGTTGTGACATTTTGTCTGACACCAAACACCCATCCAATAGAAAAGCAATTTATTTTCATGAGATGACACTTTATACAGTAATTGATCCCAGGAGGAGAAGAAAACGAATTAGTACACTACTTTTCATTTGGCTCAGGCCCCAAGAAAGAAAAATTGATGCTGCTGCAGCTAATTATCAATAAAAACTTACCTGATAAATGTTATGCTGACATCTGGTGTGGTCTGGCTGTTGACTCCCTGTCGTAGCCGTGCAATGAACTGTGTTGTGTCGTCTTTTCTGAACTTTGAGTTGTTTCTGATAAGCGTTTTAAAATTGCTTATTCACCTTAAAAATCAGTGAAAAGGCAGGTTTGGGTTTAACATAGTTTCTTTTCAGATGAAATATGCCTTTTAGTCACTGTGTTTTTAATATCTGCGAAACCTTTAGAGGGAATTTCAGTCAAATAAAAATAAAAAGTCAACTTTAAAAAGCAGCTTTGAGGTAACTACAAAAAAACACCATGATGTCAGTTTATTTTCTATGTTAAGCATATTTTATCACGCTGTTTCATGCATTTTGTCTGATTTCTACCAAAGATTAAATTGTGTCATGCTGTCTTGTCTTACGGATGATCAAAGAAACAAACCTGGTGGTGTTTGCTGTTTTTTTTTCTAATGTAATGTTTAGTTTTAAACTTTGCCTGAACATCTGTCTTCATGAGGAACAGTGTGAGAATAAAACTCCTTTCTTTAATCAAACCTTTGTCTTTGGTCCTTTCAGATGCTTCCTTGTTAGTCAGAGATTTATCTGGAACTCTGATGCGCTTCTAGCTGTAATGCAGGTAACCTGACAAATTATATGCAAAATTGGGATTTTTTTGTTTTGTTGAGCTGATTACGTTTTTATCAGGTGTATTTAAGAATAATGAGGTGTTCTTAATAAAATAGTTTATTGTTCCTATTTTGAATGTTACAGACTGAGGTGTGCAGCTGAAGAAGTAATGCCATGTTTCTTTTCAACAGATCTGACTCCTCAGCTTTAATTTGGACCAGACAGCCTGTGGGATAAAAGCTCAGGTTCTAGGTGCTGCAATCTGTAAATGGAGCAGCTATATTCAGTTTTGGACCTTTTTGACGTGTCTTTGGATTTCTCTTCATTAGATGCACCTTAGTAAACATGCACATTATTGACAAGGTAATTCATTCCAGTAATTCAAGTTAAACTCTTACATTAATTACAAGCAAGGTGATTTAATTCAGTTGTGATGGTTATCAGCATTATCCTGGGACTGGACAACGGAGCCACAGTCGAGTCCATTTGATCCCTGGGCAGATAAGGTGTTTCTGACACTGTCTCTGGTTCAGGAGTGGCTGACAGCTGTTACCCAAGTCCTGAATACATCTCTGGGTTCAGTTACTCTGAAGGCTCTGACTCTGGGCCAGCAATTCCACCAGGGGGAGCACTTACACTGGATAGTTTCATCACCTCATAACATCTTCCTTTGTTAACTTTGTGAGCTCCTGTGTAATAATATTCTTATTATTGGGAAATTGTATATACACAAGTGCAGATTTTTAAGGTTTCTCCGAACTTTCAAGCATTTCACAATGATTTAAAATATCTCTACACCTCAATGAAGATAGAAGAAAAAAAAATACTGACCTAATGTTTCCAGAAATGTTAACACTATATAAGAGCTGAAACAATGTGTTTTTTTTTTGCTTCTTACCAGCTTTTTTGGATGGCATTTTATGTTTACTTGTGCCCATATTATTTAAATGTATAATTTGAAATTGTACAATTAAAAAAAAGTTTGAGCGCCAACTTCTTCTTCTTCTGCTTTTTATTACTATTCCTCCTCTTTTTCTTAAATGAGTCCAACTAAAAGCATACTACCGCCACCATCTGTATAAAGTTATCACGTTTATACAATATGCCATTACGTTTGTACAATATAATTATCATGTTATAACATGATAGTTTTCAAAAAATATATATTTTCTCAAGTGACAGCAAAGTCCATCCATCCATTCATTTTCTGACCCGCTTAATCCCTCATGGGGTCACGAGGGGTTGCTGGTGCCTATCTCCAGCGTACACTGGGTGAGAGGCAGGGTACACCCTGGACAGGTCGCCAGTCTGTCGCAGGGCAACACAGAGAGACAAACAGGACAAACAACCATTCTCGCACACACTCACACCTAAGGAGAATTTAGAGAAGCCAATTAACCTAACAGTCATGTTTTTGGACTCTGGGAGGAAGCCGGAGTACCTGGAGAGAACCCATGCATGCACAGGGAGAACATGCAAACATGCAAATGTGTTGGGACAGCAAAGTCCTCAAAGTTAAAGCTGAACAAATGGAAAATGGAAAAAGCTTAAACGCTCCAAGGTCACCACCAGGGGGCAGTGTTATTACACAGCATATGCACAGCCCCAGGCTTCTTGGCTTCCTCATTGTTGATGATGTGGCTCCATTTGATAGGAACGTCCCTGTACAAAACTATCATTAGCTGCTGTGTCACCTATATGTTACTAAGTGTATTTAATCAGTGTGTTTCGAATTCTGGTGGCTTGCCACCAGAAAAGACTACTGAATCGGTGTCAAAATGTTTTCAGAAAAACTGAGCGAAAGTTTAGTTGCAGGTTAGATTTGTTCGAAGCTTGAGTGTTGTGATGACTTGCACGGGCGTGTTCCCTCTGATTCCTGTTAAGTACTCAGACCAGTCTTGACCAGTTATGCAGCAGGACGCAGCCAGCTTATTTGCCCTATTTGCTCACAACAAAAAGAAAACAGCCCGGATCCCAACTTGTCCTGAACTCATGATAAAGACATTAAGGCATAACACACAGCACTGAAGCAAAGACAAAACGTTAAAATACTGGCTCCTCCTCAAAATACACAGTCAGGCACAGATCACTTTTCTGATCACACGTTGTCATACCATCCAAAACATTTGAATTGTAAATCCTCATCTCGCCTCAATAGACAGTGACTTGTTCACACAGGCAGCACTGATATGAGGCAACAAACTATACTGTTCTAATGCAGAATGAGCACTCATCAGTTGCAAAAACATCCTTTCTATTTTTTTTTATTAAATAAAGGCTCAATTTAAAGTTGGAGAAATTACCAATGTAATAAAATAGAAATATGGACTTTCATTAAACTGTGACACGTCACCCATCTCACCGCCTCAACCCAGTATTATTGAAAATAAATTTTACTGGTACCAGACTATTAGCTCCCAAATAGTATTTATTATTTATTTATTAATTTTTTAGCCATCATGGTGATGCGCAAAGCTTAAAAGGCTGTGCCTTCATACTCATATAATCTGGAGTTAAAGGAGTGCTATTCCTATATTTTTTTTGCCCTTTAAAGCTATTACTAATGGGTTAAAGGCGAAGCAGGATGTAGGCTATGCCTCACTGGGTCTGCTCCGACCACAAACATTAATTTGGGAGCAATTTCAAACTCAGCCTGCCGCATGTGTAATTAAGCACTTAATGGGCGAATGGTGAAGGTTATGAACTGTTATGAACAGTCTAGAATAGCATGAGCAGTACGTAGTGGTGGTGGATATCAGTTGCTGGATCCCCTGCGTGCCAGGCGCAGATACCGGGGTGATACAGGGTGGCAGCTGCCACCCGAAAAGAAAGCCTGACCGCGACCAGGGGTGGACAGGGACAATAATTCAGGCTGGAAATTTCAGACCACCCCAGGCCACGCCACCACCAGCATAACCTTAGAAACTGCAGGTGTCTTTTTTGCTCTTACAAGGTACCTGAAGGTTCCTGCTCTGGTTCCTTATTGCAGCGCTTTTCACCACCTCCATGCCAGCAGGAGCTACTGCAGCAGCTACTCACTGAAGTAACACTGCTTTGTTGTAATAAAAATTTATTTAAAACCACTTGTTTTTTAATTTACTAATTCACTATTCAATGCCTTGGCTATATTCACATAACAACACATATATTAAACTCGGTGGGAAAGTAAAATACAACAATTTAACAATGATGTCAATATTTTTAGAATTTAAAATTTGAGTTTATGCAGGGTTCACTACATCATAATTTAAGGACATTTTAGCATTCAATTTCTTTTCCATTGGCTCTTTGTTAACCATATTTAAAAAATGTCAATAACTTAAAACTTCTATTCTGTCAGTCAATATTACCACTTCTGTCTTTTTTTTTACTTTACTCTCCTATGACTTTTTTCTCATATTAGTACTTTTTTTCTCTTTAATACCCCCTCAAAAGTCTGTTCCTAATCTGTGTCTATATCCGATTTTAAAATGGTTCACATGTGACACGGTGTTATGAAATAATGAAGACCACAATGTTTAGATTTAATCAATTGATTTCTCTCTCTCTCTCTCTCTCTCTCTCTCTCTCTCTCTCTCTCTCTCTCTCTGTATATATATATATATATATATATATATATATATATATATATATATATATATATGACATCGATCACTAGCTCTCTGCCCTGTCAATCTCCATCACTTAATCTACATATATTTCTTTACAGTTATATAAGCCCAATGAGACGTTGTTTATATGTCTGTGGTGTTCCCTCTAAGCTGCGCGCATGGACTCAGAGTGCACAGCAAATTTATGCTGCACAGTAAATAAAATCCAAGGTGTAGTGCAAACAAAATAAGTTGTTTTGCACCATTTACCAACTTTGATGAGACGGTGTTTCGTATGGAGTGAGGATTGTCTCAAAAAGATTTGAATAAATATAAAAGGATATATATACATATACATACATTTATAAATATCCAAGTACAAAATACAAATATAAAAATGTGACATACGAATAAATAAACAATATATATATATATATATATATATATATATATATATATATATATATATATATATATATATATAAATGTGACATACAAATAAATAAACAAATTAATATAAATAAACGTGTCTTTGTAAATATATTTTCGAGATTTGAAAATAAATATGCTTGAGTTTGTATGTGGAATCTGCATTTGTGAATCTCCTTTTTGCATTTGTGAATCTCCTTTTTGCATTTGTGAATCTCTGTTTCGCTTTCATGTCGATGACGTAATTTTGAGACATTCCTACTGCAAACCAAGATCCACATATAAATGCCATTAGATTTGAATGCGAAGACACCCTCCACTGAACAACCAGCAGATGGCAGTGTTGTGCAGCCACAGCTTGTCTGGCACAGCGTTTATGCGTTCTTGAGCGGTCTCGTGTGCTCGTGACACGTCATCAGCCTCAGCCCGCTTGCCCAGAATGCACCGCGGCCGCAGCTTGATTCGAGACAGCGCAAACAGAGCTCACAGCGGTAAGTTAAAAATTCCCTTTTCTGCTGCTGTTCTTCAAAAGTACGTTTTCAGATCGGCTGAGGCGAGAACATTATACTTTTAAGCTTCCCTATGTGGCCTGTTTACAGAGTTAGTGCGTAATTTTAATAAAAAGTCCGACGATGAGCGGAGCAGAGAGACCCGCAGACCTCAGAGGGAAGCCGCAAACAGGGCTGATGTTAGACCGTCTTTAGGACGTCGGCCAAGTAGTGTGCGTAGTACCGCTGGTTCTGATTTATTTGTTTTGTGTTTATCTGACTGATGTGTGTTGCTTTATTAACTCAATACTTGCTCACCCATCTATTGCCAACTGGTAGGCGTTTTAAGATTGACAGCCTATTTCCTACTTTTATCTTTAAAAAAAACATTGAAGATGGTATTAAACACGTGATCAGGTTAAAATTGTGACTATTTTTCTATAAATAATTAAAATGAAAACCCAATTTTAACATTAGTAACAGTATGGTTAAGCTACTTTATTGCACCTACTGACCTTCACAGCATTGATCATTAATAAAGGAAAAAAAAAACATTTTTATGTCTGCCCACCTTTACAGTGATTAATCTATAAATTATGTGCAGTTCAGCCCATTTTTTCAGTGAAATGGTAAAAATACCAGAGAAGGGAAGCCATTTGTTACATTTACTATACATTTTACCTTTTCTTTCTTGAGAACTATAATAATCTGCATGTTAAGCAGGGATATTTTTATGCTGTGAAAAGGTGAGAATTGAAAAAAAACAATTCTGGTAACATTTGGCATTTTTTTATTTACAGGAAGAAACAGAAACAAAATATGTGAGGATAAACACCTCGGTACCAATCCTCCAAATATTTTTTAATGAAGGGGACCTGAAACCAGCCTTCAGGCTAAACAGGGCCACCATCGTCCTCTTCCTTCACCTGCTGCCCATCCAGAAGGTCCATGGATGGCCACAGGAGATAGAGGAGCTGCTGACCCTCTACTGGCTGGCCTGCAGTGCATCCTATAGGGAAACAGCTTGCCAGTAAGATCTCTTACCTTCTTGTCCTTAAATAGAGGCAACAATGATACACAATTGATTAATAGATTATATTAATTGAATAGAAGATTAAGACATATCAGCATATTACCTAAATTACAAGTTAATTTTATATTTGGTACAGGTCAAGTGGAGGCACGCTACAACAGGTACCACGCCAGGGCGAGAAACATCATTGAGCGTGCCTTTGGTGGTCTGAAGACACGGTGGCGTTCCATCTTCTTAAGGGCGCCTGACGTTTGCCCCAAAACTAAAAGCCGCCTGCTGCATCCTCTACAGTATTTGTATAGAGGCAGGGGACCAGCTAGACGTGGAGGATGAGGACGTGGACCCAGAGGAGGATGACCATCCGGCGGCTGAAGACAGGGAGCTGCTCCAGCTGGCTGCATCAGTTCTAGTCATGTACACATGCTGGTTCATCTCATTGTTTTCACTACCTGTAAAAATAAATTAAATAACCAGTAAATTAATTTCCATTCCAACTATTTTTAATTCTAAGGTTATAGGCGTTGTCCATTTGTATAAGATCTTAATAGGAGTTATTTCTTTGTTTTAAACCATGTGAGTAACTGCTAATCATTTGTTGAATATATTACACCTTCATTCTGTTCCAAAAATAAAACATTTGTATAAAATACATTTCTGTTATTTTCATATATTATTACTATTGCTTTCTTGACCTCTTTCTCCTCTCAATTATTCGTGTCCTGACTCAGAAGAAACTCACTCAGATGGGAAAAACATTTATAGGTTTTATTTATTTATTAATTTTATATGCTGCAATTTATTCCAGCAAGTATTGAGTTAATAAAGCAACACACGTCAGTCAGATAAACACAAAACAAATAAATCAGAACCAGCGGTACTACGCACACTACTTGGCTGACAGAATTTTCCTAAAGACGGTCTAACATCAGCCCTGTTTGCGGCTTCCCTCTGAGGTCTGCGGGTTTCTGTGCTCCGCTCATCGTCGGACTTTTTATTAAAATTACGCACTAACTCTGTAAACAGGCCACATAGGGAAGCTTAAAAGTATAATGTTCTCGCCTCAGCCGATCTGAAAACGTACTTTTGAAGAACAACAGCAGCAGAAAAGGGAATTTTTAACTTACCGCTGTGAGCTCTGTTTGCGCTGTCTCGAATCAAGCTGCGGCCGCGGTGCATTCTGGGCAAGCGGGCTGAGGCTGATGACGTGTCACGAGCACACGAGACCGCTCTGCCAGACTAGCTGTGGCTGCACAACACTGCCATCTGCTGGTTGTTCAGTGGAGGGTGTCTTCGCATTCAAATCTAATGGCATTTATATGTGGATCTTGGTTTGCAGTAGGAATGTCTCAAAATTATGTCATCGACATGAAAGCGAAACAGAGATTCACAAATGCAAAAAGGAAATTCACAAATGCAAATTCCACATACAAAGTCGAGCATATTTATTTTCAAATCTCAAAAATATATTTACAAAGACACGTTTATTTATATTAATTTGTTTATTTATTTGTATGTCACATTTATATATATATATATATATATATATATATATATATATATATATATATATATATATATATATATATATATTGTTTATTTATTTGTATGTCACATTTTTATATTGGTATTTTGTACTTGGATATTTATAAATGTATGTATATGTATATATATCCTTTTATATTTATTCAAATCTTTTTGAGACAATCCTCACTCCATAGTTTCGCTGCCCCGCTCTGTGAGTGCCAGGTGCTGATCGAAGCTCACCACTGATTGGTGGGTGGGGCAGACGTCTTTATAGTTGGGCAGGTGGAGGTGTGAGTCTTTGTTCTGGGCTACGTTTTAGAGAAAATCACCGATCTACCCTGAGTAGAAAGCTGCTCTGACTTGTTCTACCTCACTATGTCATACTCAGCGTTTCCAGTTTCAGAACAGGTGATATCAGTCAGGTAACTAAACACAGCGCCAGATCAACCATGAGTTAAACGCGAGCACGAGCATGAAAAACTTCCTAATCAATGGAACGCAGATAACGTTATTCACCATGGCAACGGCATGAGATAAGAAACCTGTTAGTGCGCATGCCCCGCCAGTGGAATTAGAAACCTTTAATGAAGGCATATGGAGAATATTAAACCCTAAGAAACAATGTTGTTGCTGCAGAAAAGACGGGTTGGAGGCAGAGAATAGCTGAAAAAGTTAACGCATGGGTGCTATGAGAGTTATTTGACAGAGAATTAAAGCTGTTATCTCACACTTCACTCATTCAACACAAAAGGGGGGAGTAGGGGAGGCACTTTGATTATGAAATGCATTGAAATGACATGGCAACAAACGATGATGAAGTATAAAAAAGCAGTTTAATCAGGTAAGGTTAAGTTAAAAGTTTTTTGTATGTTTAACGGTAATAACTAAAGCATTAATTGGCTGTATTCAATGTGCAATTAACGATGGGATGCTGGGAGTTACTGAAATAACTGATATGTTCATCCTTTTGCCAGCATTGTTCACCCATCCTTCTAAAAAAAAGAGTTGAAACTTAAGGTGTAGGTGTTTAATTTGTGCCAACATCACTTTATTTTAATAATGTAGGCTATATGTATATTTTCAGCTGAAGTAAAGGTGGCGTTATGTGAAGAAGTGTGCAGTAGACCTAACGGTATTTGGGAAGAAAAATATATGAATGGAAACTAGGAGAGGCAGTATTGTTTAGTGCTTCACTGAAGTTTAAAAAGGTGATTCTGGGAAAATTTGTCTGTCCGTTTAAGTACCCTGATATGAACTATATTCTTGAATATTCATAGGCCGCCTCATAAGTCCAAATCAAACGTTTCAAAAGATTTTAATGACCTTTTATATGGCTTGATTATGACAGTTTAATTATTGTGGGAGATTTCAACATTCAGATTGACAACCCTAAAGACAGAGGTGGAAAAAAAATCTGTGACACACTAAGAAATATTTGTTTAACTTAACATCATAAACAACAAAAACACAAATACGGACATATTTTAGACTTAAACATCACTAATGGTCTAAATATTTTTTATTTTCTTTCATTTTTAGGTGTTAGATGCAATAATGTGTCAACCATTTATCTTCCAGCATAATGCCACTCAACAAATAAATAACAAATGAAGTTGATGATAGACTTATTAACTTAATTAAGTTAATAGACAATTCAGTACAGAGTAGCTTTATTTTAATAGACAGGGGCACGCTAGATTTAAAAAATCTGGTTAGAATGTTAAACTGCTACCGACTGTTTTACATTTTTTAGAATACATTTTTCAGAATGTTTTATTGAAGTGGAAGTTGGCATAAAAGGAGGATGAGGAAAGAAAATAAAGACTAGCAACATTTAATACAGTCCAACATTATGCAGGAGTTTGTAATAAAACAACATGTTTATCAAAAACTTCAGTAGGTTGGTTTCAGGTACAAACAGAAGCCTCACTGAAGGCTAGCTTGTTCATTCGGCTGAGCTGACAGGGTTACAAAACAACAACCATCTGAGAGAAACCAGTTTATAATTTTCCTTTTTTATTACAAAATAACATACATTATTGTTTTGTGTAAAACTGAAATACACAGCAGAATCTTCAACAACCAACCAACCTGACTTCCATATTAGTCCAGCAGTCTGCGCTAATAGTTTTATATCATTACCTGGTGTTTCATTCTCTGGGTATAAAAGGAAGAGGCGCACTCATGTGCCTGCAGCTGACTTCTTTACTACAACTGCTTCTAGATTCCACCAGGGGGAGCAAAATAACGTTTCCTTTGTTTACATGAAAACTATAAGAAAACTGCCTAATATGAGTCGAAACAAAATTTATGGCATATTGCACGACATAGCAAAACAAACACATGACTAGCTGAATTATTCTACCGATGAGTTTAAACATTCAGCGCCTCGTATATTTTTGGCCATTTTTATGTTTTACTGTCATTTTAAGGCGGTTGTTCATTGGAAGTGACAGAAGAGGAACAAAACGGGTTTAGAGATATAATGTTGCTCTGGCAGCAAAAAACTCATCTGGTTACTGATTTTGTTTTTATCAAAGCAGCGACGGACCGACTTATAACACCAGCCCTGCTTTAACACTGGAACCAATTTGCTGGTAAAATAAATAAATACCGGCTACATTTTGTAAAAGTCGTCCTCAAAATGAAAGCAGAATAAATCAAAAACGGAACGAACCACAAGGGGGGGGGGGGGGTGCTAAAGATCATATGCACAGCTTCCGCTATATGTGGCTGCATTTCACACGAAATCCCCTTACAGAACTGTGACTAACTGCACTCTGTCAGCTATATTTAATCAACTGTATTTAATCAGTCTGTTTCGAATTCTGTTGGCACATTTCCACCAGAAAAGTCTCTTGAAACGGCGTGGAAACGTCCATCCATCCATTTTCCAAACCGCTTATCCCTCATGGGGTCGCGGGGGTTGCTGGTGCCTATCTCCCGCGTTCACTGGGCGAGAGGCGGGGTTGTTTGCTGTTGTGACTCAGATAACTGAGAATTTGCACTGGTGTTTCTTCTAACTCCCGCACAGTCAGACCAGTCATTGCAGCAGGAAGCAACCAGCTTCCTGCTGCAATGACTGGTCTGACTCACAAAAACAAAAAGAAAAAAAAAGAAAACAGCCTGGATCCCAACTTGTCTTGAATGCATGATAAAAACATAGAGGCATAACACACAGCACTAAAGCAAAGACAAAACGTTGCACAGACAGGGTCCTCACAAAATATAACCTGGACAAAGATCACTTCTCCGACCACACTTTGTCACAGCATCCAAAAATTTGAATTGTAAGTCCCCGTCTCGCCTCTATAGACAGTGACGTGTTCAGACAGGCAGCACTGCTATGTGTTCAGTGATTCTTGTCAACAAACCATGCTGTTCTAATGCAGAACGAACACGTCAGTCACAAAAACCTCCTTCTAATTTGTTTTATTTTATTAAATAAGGCTCAATTTAAAGCTGAGGAAATTGTCCATGTAATAATAAATAGAAATATAGACTTTGATTAAATCGTGACACGTTGCCCATCTCACCGCCTCAACCCAGTTTTATTGATAATAAATTTTACAGGGACCGGACTATCAGCTCCCAAATAGGATTTATTATTTATTTGTTATTTTTTTAGCCATCATGGTGAGGCGCAGAGCACAAGGGCTGTGTCTCCATACGCATACAATCGTAAACGAGCGATTTCCCCCTTTAAAGCTATTACTACTGGGTTAAAGGCGAAGCAGGATGTAGGCTTTGCCTAATAGGGTCTGCTCTGATAACAAACATTAATCTGCTCAGGGAGCAAGTTCAAACTCAGCCTTCCGCATATTGCGCACTTTTGGGCGCGCCGCGCAATAGAGGAGAAATACGATCTGGACAGGGTGGAGGTGGCTGCTGACATGCATGTCGCTGTGAGAGGTGACGACGAAGGTTATGAACTGTTATGAACAGGCTAGAAGAGCAGGAACAGAACAGGGACGTGGTGGAAATCAGATGCTGGGTCCACTGCGTGCCAGGCGCAAATACTGGGGTGACATGGGGTGGCAGCTGGCTCCTTAAAATAAAGCTTGACTCACTCCTGCTGCCACCCCAGCCTGCAGCTCTACAGCTACAGTTAATGGTGTGAACCTCTTGTGTCCGACAACATTGAATGCAGCATGAGGTAACCCGACACCAGAGCCATAGAGCTAAAAAGAGTCGCGACACTCCCATTGGACTCCGTTGTAGGCTGTTTGCCGCCCACTTCCGGGGTATGCAGCCTCGCATAGTTCCAAAAAGCCATTTTATGGCGTCGGACATCATTCACTTCCATTGATGACTCTCGAGTAACTTCTGAGGTAAGTTGATTAAATAGCTACCTGTTTTGAATTGTCAACTGTCTATATTGTATCATAGGCCATTTATGATGCATATTCTGATCTTTTGTTGTATGTACACAGCGTAATTATATATATATTTTTTATCTTGGTAGACGACCGATTGCCTGCTAGTTTGTTAGCTTGACTTGCCTTCTGTGAAGGTAACGTTATATCCAGGGGTAAATTGATAAAATAGCTACCTATTTTGAACTGTCAACTGTCTATATTTTATCAGAGGTCCTTTATGATGCATATACTGATCTTTATTTGTATGTACACAGCGTAATTATATATATATTTTATCTTGGTAGACCACCGATTGCCTGCTAGTTTTGTTAGCTTGACTTCGCCCTCTGTAAAGGTAGCACTAACGTTATATCCAGGCGTAAGTTGATTAAATAGCTACCTCTTTTGAATTATTATTAAGCCACGACTTGTTTCCATCGCGTTGTAGCTCCAGCCAGCATAAACACCAGTGCATGCGTCGCTTGTCCTTGGTGGTCAGGCAGCGTGATGTTGCCAAATAGCCTCCCCGTTCCCAGATGGAGCTCCACGCCTGGAGTAATGGACATTTCATCTAAGGTAAGCACAGACTCTCTCTCCATTTCACTCATGCAACCTGCCTTCAGCATCAGCATCTCAAACACTTTCCCCAAAACTCCCGGCTCCAGCTTTACATGTTGCATCCTCCTTTGCAGCGTGCGGATGTTAGGCAGTGGAATTTGCATTTGCTGGAGGGTTTTATAACCGGTGGTGCCAGCGGTAAATCTTATTTTTATAGCTTTTTTAATTGTCTCCTTTGCCCACCGTATTCCTCTCTTCTTTTCCTGTCCAATGGCTGTCATTTGGTCTCTGTTAAACATTTGGGTGAACTTCTGATTAACTAAATTGTTCCTCTTTCTTAGCGCCAAATTCATTATTTTTTGCTGTGCTAGAGCCCTTTCTGCTCTCCTTCTCATTAACTTCTCCATTTTAAGTTGCCTTATTAGGTCCTCCACAATTGCACTATTAGACCCTGGCAGTCTGGTCCCTGGAGCACCTGGCCCTGGCAAAGTTGGTTCATCGTTGCTGGCTCCTGACTGACTGGCCCTCGGCACACACATCCCTGGATCACCTGCCCCTGGTAAAGTAGCCTCTTGGTCGCTCTCTCTGTCTCCTGTCATGTCCCTTTCCTTGCCCTCAAAATCCACCTCAATTTCTCCCTCAACCTCTGTAACAATAACAAGGTAATGTTGCTGTTATATGTATTTTGCATTTGCACCTACTGTTCAATAAAAGGGTACACTACACTCCTATAGAAAATAAATTAAAGTGAAAAATTACTGTAATGTGAATCAAATCATCTGCCACAATCAGAAACCAAAAAAATTTATAAACTCATCTACTGGCAATGGTTAATTTGATAGAAATTTTTAGATTATCTACATTCTGTATGCAAATCCTCAGAGAATCCCTGAAGCTTGATGTACTAATATGAATGTAATGTCTCATTAGGAGTGTAGTCTATCCTTGAATTACATGAAATGGGGAATATTTTTAGTGTCCAGGACTCAGATGAAGAGGATGTTGGTATGCGTTGTCGAGAGGAACTGCCCTACAGTGACTGGCCATAGTGCTTACTGGAACTCTACAGGTGTGAGTCTGATGTATGCAAGAGAAAGTATTTTTCTAGGCAGTCCTGAATGAACTGGCTTTAATGAACATATTTGTGCCCCTGTCTCAACAGATCTTGCTGGACCACCAGTTGTTGTTGGCCATCACAGGTTTCAGTGGAGCCCCCCCCCCCCCCACCCCAAAAAAAAATGGTTACGATACCTGTTCTTAACGCCTGTTTACACATTTGTTGTTCTTGTTCACACATACTGTACGTATGTTTGTTGATATTATTTATGCTTGTTCCCATTTTTTTTGTTCCACATTGTTAATTTTTATCTTATGCCAGGTACCTTTATTATTAATGTTGTCCTTCCCTTCAGCCCTGATGCACTCTGAAGCCTGATGTATGTGGAGGATTTTTTTTTAAATGTATTTATAATATTCCTCCCTGTTTCTTCACTTTGTTCTTGTTTTTCCAGTTAGATACACACACACACACACACACACACACACACACACACACACACACACACACACACACACACACACACACACACACACACACACACACACACATCTTGTTGTCTCACTCAGTATTTTTTATTAAACAATATTTGAATCATTCATCCAAGCTTAATGAATTGTTATTTAATATATTTGATTCTTTGTGCATGGCTTAGTATTAAAATTATCATTGTTGTGTGGCCAACTCCTGCCTCATCAGAAAAAGTGGGTGTAAATGCTGAATGGACTGTTCTTTCTCAAAAAAGCAAAAAGCAACAACGGAGTCCAATGGGAGTGTTGACTGTCACTGTTCTCTATCACTCTCTCTGGAGCTAACCTTACTCTTACTCTGTGCATTAATCCAGAGACGTAGAGAAAAATCTTAATAGCTCTGCACTTACCTATAGACCCAAACATATAAGCATAATGCTTTTGATAATATGTGAATGGCTTAATATTAAAATTATATTCTTAGTCTTAACATGATCATGTTTCACGTTGTGGTCTCGGGGTGACCACTTATCAGAAGTGAGCTAGCTGCTAGGCGAATGCTGAATGGACCACGGCAGACCTAACGCTACCACCAAGGTAAGCTAATGGCTGAATGGGAATTTATAAGCAAAATCACAGTAATCAATAATACAGCCCAGTCGCCATAAAATGAAAATCATGAGACATCTGTCATCACATGAATGATATGGAAAAGAAAACTTAAGTTAGAGCCGTTCTAGCCTGTACTCCTGTCCATACGAACATGAACATAAGCTTTTCCCTCCAAAAAATGTAAAACGTATCTAAGTAATATACAGCTTTTTGTTGTCACCCTGCCTCTCAAAATGGAAAAATGACATTAACAAATATGTAATCATGCAATAACAGCTGAAAAAGTAGTAGGGTGTATGTTTATATATGTATTAACCGTTAAATAACGCAATCGCTGCTGTCTGTCCCATAGAAGAACATGACAGCCAGCGTATGTTTTGGAACTATAGCGGTTTACATGAACCACGTGACTGCCCTGGCGGTGACATCAAAGAGTGTCGCAACTCTTTTCAATCTCTATGGCGCTGCCCGACACCAACTCTGAAGAGGAGGGAACTGAGAGAGGAGCCGGTGTTTTTACCGCAACAGCACTTACCTTATGGAGATGTGTGTTCACTGCAGCCGGAGCGTCTGTCAGTACTACAGCATATCAACGAAGAAAACGGATTAAAATATGACCCATAAAGCTACTTTTAATTATATTTGGATGAATCATTAGAGCGCGCAGTGGGAGCGTAGTGCCTGAATGCTGACCCAGACTGAGCTGATTGTAAACTACAGCTGATCACTTATTCATCCTGGAAGACGTCAGATGGTCAACTCTAACGAGCATCACCAGGGTCCTTGTGAGGGACAGAGAGCAGAGGGTCTTTCACCTGAGCTGCGGGTAAACCTGAAAAGTCTGGCTATAAAAAGCACCAGTAGGAAGCCTCTCTGAGAGCTGTTGGATTTGTGTCAAAATGTGAAAAATATCTGTTGGTTGGATCAATGAAAATCACAACATTCGTTCCAAACACAGTTAAATACACTAAAATGTCTTTTAAAGCAGCCCATTGCTTCTCATTGCTGCAGCAGTTCCAATAATACGTGTAGACAGAAAACGTGCTTCACAATAAACCAGGAAAATATAAAGCATCTACACAGTAAGCAAGAGCAAGACTCCATCGTCTCTGCCACGTTTTCTATTCTGATTTAAACATTTAGCTTTGGTTTGTTTACAATATTAAGAAAACCTAAATGATAGCGCTTACTCACAAATGTGCATTTATTAGTCAAATGTTTTATTTTTTTTCTGAATAATACACATAAGCTGATATGTAATATTATGTAAACTAAATTGATTAAACGTGGAGATGATTTTGCTCAAAGTAAAACATGCATACCATTTTATGTATAGTTTTGATTTTTGGGAACATAAATACTGTTAATCTGACAAAAGATTCCAGGATGAGTCCAGGAAAGCTATAATATTTTAAACTCCAAAAATTAATATTATTTTATCTACAGAAAAGTAGCAAGTTGTAAATACTGCACTAATGGATCAGGCTCTGTGACAGTGTGGTAAAATGTTTTATTTAACATTTTATCAGGAGAAATTAATATTGTTTTTTCATCAAGTCGTTTGCCACAACGACACCTGTCGCCTGTACTATCCTAGCACAGCAGGTCTTGGTGATATCACAATAAATTGGGGAAAAGTCTGGGCTATTTCTGCCCTGTGATGGACTGGCGACCTGTCCAATTTATACAATGCCTCTCGCCCATTGACAACTGGAGATCGGCACTGGTACTCCTCACGAACCCAGCGGGGATAAAGCGTGTTAGAAAATGAATGATGGATGGTCTGGGCTATTTATTTTTCCTCGCCATAAAGATCATTAAAAAAAAAATCCGAGTTGAGTCCGAGTCAAGTCCACTACTCATCCGAGTCAAGTCCGAGTCGAGTCACTATTGATCAAGTCGAGTCCAAGTTCCGCACTAAAGTAAGTTTAGCCTACATGTTTTTAAATAAAAAAAAAAAATCCACATAGCTGTGGTGCCGCAGCTCATAGGCACATCCTAATGGCGCCCGCTATGGACTTTTATATATAATTTACCTTCTGAACTCACTCTAGCGGTGCTCATCATGACTACACTCCTGTCCGCTTTACTAGTGCCTGCTGATGTCTACAGTGTAGACATCAGCAGGCACTAGTAAAATCCTATTGATGGGCAAACTCTCTACTGTAGGTGGCAGCATTAGCTAGCCAACCATCATAGCAGTTAACGTTAACTTAACGTAGCATGTCTGACATGCCATGTCAGAGACTTAAGGATATACCTTCTGCCACTTTTTAATTGACGGATGATTTATGACCCTAATCATTTCCGGTCCCCCTTTGATTTCCGGCCCCTCCCCATTTCCGATCCCCCTCCCCCATTTCCGGTCCCCTCCCCCACTTCCGGAATCCATACCCCTCCCCCATTTCCGGTCCCCTCCCCCACTTCCGGAATCCATACCCCTCCCCATTTCCGGTCCCCTCCCCTACTTTAGGAATTCGAAACTGACACAGATTCAACAAATAGGATCTTCTCACCAACATGACAATCAAAAACGGGGTTTACCGGTCGATGGTTTCTTCCGCGCAACTCCGAGACAGGCTCAAGATAAAACAACTCCGGTTATTTTTCTGCTTAACGCATGGCGTGACAAGATGATAGCAGACCGGATGTCAACGCTGTTCTGCAACTGTTGCAACTGGAGAGATGTTTTGAGGATCAAGAAAGTGGTAGCTTTTTAGACCCGCCCTCCTCACAACAGCCAATACCTCCCCCCTTCAACGTTAACCACACCCCTTCTCAGTATAAGAAAAAACAACCAGGCAGACCGATCGGGACCTCCATGCAACTTCACTGACCAGACTTCTAACATCTGAAACCATGAGGAACTACGCGGGCAGCGGTTTGACGGTCTATGGGCTGGATAGCGAACCTACTCCACCACCGTCTCCTTCAACCGCTTAGCCGCTAAACCGCAAGACTCTACGTAAGCTTTGCTGAATACGAATCCTACGTGAAAAACCTCCGTCCCGCACCGTTGTGATTGCGCTGAAATAGAGGATCCTTAATCTTTAATCCTGATATAAAGATTAATTCCGTTTGGAAGCACGACAAAAAGCGTCTTAACAGTGCAGCAGCTCACTCTCTTACTGATCACGACCCCGAGTTTCACGAGATCTGTTAAGGAGGGGAGGAGTCGTGTCAAACACATGTGTGGCACTGCAGGAAGGGGGACAATATCGATCTTTGCTGACTTGCAGTCAGCAAATTCGTGCAGGGCGTTATCTTATCATTTCATACATCTAACAGCAAAAACCGTCCTTTCAACGAGCATGACATCCTTTCATTGTTAGTTAATAAACAAAAACACCGAGCCTCTCTGTTATCTTCATCAACAGAGTTTCTGGTCAGCGCAGATCAGTGGTTGGACACTACACTTCCTGGTTAACTAGGGAGCCGAACAGGAAACCTCCCCCTTATCTCAATAAGCCACTGACCACCGCAGCTCAGTAAAAATCAAAACGGTCAGTAAAAGTCATTACGCTGGTAGAAGTCATGCCTTTCTTATCCTACAACTCTCTTAGTTAAAATATAGTTGTTGTTTTTGTTTTTTACCAACTCTGAAGGCAGCCATCTCTCTACAGATTGTACTAATATTTGTCCTGTCACCTGTACATGTCCTAACTATGGCTCTTATAAACTAATGATTGTTCAGACAATTAATCGTGTAATTGTTAAAAATGTACAAATTCTGCTGATTCTTAACATAATTACTTAAGCTAATTCTATGAGTAATAGAAATGAAAAAAAAAAGCTAAATCGGTGAATATTTCACTCTGAATAACAAGGCTAAATCTTTAACTAAAAAAGTTCTAGGATCAAAATGTTAAAAGTTCAGCCCTTTCTGGTGGACTTGCAAATGCAGTGCAAATACATCTGTAGTGAAAATAGTCACAAAAAAGTATCAAGTTACACCTGTACATTACATTCTGGAGTTTTTCTTTTTTAGAATAGAATAGATTTTATTCTATTTATATAAAACAGATCCTACTAGTGTACTGCAGGGACAATGTTAAACTAGGGTTTTTTTAGTCGACAAATGATAATATAATGATAATGACACATTTATCAAATAAGGTACACATCTAGTTTAAATTAAGGTATGATAAATACTACCTTTTCATATCATTCTGACACAGTTTTAACACAATAGAAATAGCTGTACCGTCCCAAAGTAGGGAGATTCAGGTGACAGCTGACTTTAGACAATACTGATTAAAATGGAACAAAGCTCAATTTAAAGTTAAGTTAGTACAGCAAAGGAAAAAGAAAACAAACTGCAATTATTAATACATAAGGCCTAGTCAGATAACGATTGAAAAATAAAAACAAGTTCATTTGCAGAATAATGTAATATTTTAAACATATTTTGTTACACAAATTAACAAAAACTGCAAAGACTTTCTCCACAGAACAGAACCAAAACCAAACTTTGCTCTCAATATATTGCTCTGATAAGACTCTGCAGGTTTTTCACTGGAACCTGCTCATACTGCTCCACTTTGTCGTCTCCATCTTTAAACTAAAAAACTAGATGCTTTGATTTCGCCTCTCCCCCCATGGTTCATTTTATAGAACTCAGGGTTTCCCCAGAACTTGGGCTAATCTTTGCAGTAGGTGTTTTGGTGGGTTGAGGGGTGTTTGCGGTTAACTGTGCCGGCGGGGATTTTTACCAAAATATTGATTTTCATCATTAAAAACAGCAAAACAGTATAGCGTTGTACCAGACAAGTAAAAGTTAGGTAACCAAAGTAAGAAGAACATGATTTTTAATTGTGATGGCAGAAATATCCAGTCAGTAGCTTTTGGTTTTACGGTTATAAACATTGATCCATTATTTGGTGGATATAAAGGCTGCTGATCATCAGGCGGCTGCAAGCAGCAACAGAAATCCATGCAGGGTACAGGCCGGCCTGCAGCACAGTAAAAATGCAGAGGTTGCTGTCAGCAATACCTGTTGGCGTGTAATCAGTAGAGCCAACATTTGCACTGCCGATTTTTTTTTTTCTTCACACAAACCACGGTCTGTTTGTACTAACAGACCGATCTAGACTTAGGTTAAATCAGTCGGTTTGGAATTGGCTTTTTTCTTGTTGAATAATGCCAGTAATTGTCTAAACTTTCTCTTTTATTTGACAAAATTGCTGACAAGCACAAAATTGTTGGATTTTGTTTGGAAATCAGTGGCAACCGCAGAACAACAGACTCTCTAACAGCCAAACCAGTGCTACAAATCCTCTAAAGCTACATGAGGTGAACCCTGAACTAAGGGGGGAATTTTGTGGTGGATAGATGCTAAACTTTCTTCAGTGATATTTTTCATTTAGTTTCCAAACACACCTAGAACCAGCACCATTGGTTAAAAAATGTAGTTGAACCTGCGGAGAGGTTTAGCCTGTATAAGTTTTGACCCTGTCTAGAGCGACAAACCCCCACAATGAATTCACAGCTTTTCACCAAATTGCTTGTCTTAATTTTTTTTCTTCCAAAATTCATCTCCACGATCAGTGTATGTAAACTTCTGACTGGAAAATACCAGGATATGTTGTCCCTGTATAGGTGAAACCAAACCGTAACAACTATTTAAAATATGTAAACAGTTTTAATTGACTAATTAACTCTTCTACTCCTATTTTGCAAAATCAACACTTACACCCTTTGGGTCCTTTTTATTTTTACGTTATTTGTTGTTATTTCAACTTTACGTTCTCTCTGTTTTGTTTTTTCTCTTCATAGTAGGTACATCTACCCTGGTATTCTGTTTAGCTGTGACGCCATTACCGTCTTTAACGTAGAAACTATTTGTGGATCAGTGTTTCTGTGATTCTTTTGTATCTCTGCTTATGCCATATTGATAGTGTTAGTAAAATTGTATTGTATGTAGTAGTGCTTTCTTATTTTATTTTATTATTTTTTTACTTTCCAGATATTGTATTATCTGTCCGCTCTGAAAAATAAGTCCATAATTAGCATTAAGAACCCAAAATACAATACGAGTGTGGATAGTAACTATATTTGACGCCCTAAGATGTGTGTGTGTCACTTTATGGCAAATATGCTATAAAAACCCACCAGTTATTACTCCTTTGGGGGTTCTCTTGTAGAAAAATAGTTTATTGCTAGTTTTTGAATCTGTCTTTGGTAAAGAGGATGGATAGTATGAAGTTTATCAGGTGTCTAATTTCAATGGTTAAAAACATGCTGCTTTGTTTACGAGCAACATTTACGATTGTCACTCAAGTTATTTATTTTATAGTGTTAACTGTTTGCATTTGGAGGACCTAGTTGCATGAGACTGTGTGCTAAAATTCTAAAGGATTGTTCATTTGAAACTGAGATCAGAATTCAGTCACATAATGAATCTGGTATAGTGAGATTTTACAACAGTGACAAAAAACTATTTTACACATCTTTTTTATATAGCTTTTACTTTACGTGAAATTTTACATAAAATATAATCAATACATTATCAAATCTACAATTTAATTACTCAAAGAACTTTTTTGTCACAGAAACATTGCTTACAGTAATCAGTTACATAGAAAAAATCTATGCTACTGGAGCGCAGTGTTTGTTTATCTGTGTGAGCTTTAATTGATGTTTAATTAACTGAGGTGTGTTAGAAAACCAGAGAGCAAAAGTTCTGACATCAAGTCAGAACCTGACGGTGCACTGGAAAGTTTTCACACCCCATCCACACGTTGGTTACTGGTCAGACCTTTTTATCTATCGCTATCACTCAAACACAACGTCTGGTTGTTCCTTATTTGGCACAAAGGCAGTTTTTTCTTGTAAAAAGACAAGAAAAGGTACACATTTTAAATCCCATGAAAAATTTGCTGAGAGCGGAATAAAGGTAGAATGCAAGGTAATAAATATACAGAAAAAGATGTGTTCACAAGAAATCTAATGACAGTGGATAACATATTAGGTAATGAGGAAAAAGGGGGAAATATGCTTGTAAGGTTACCAATATTACCCAGACATTCAAGACGGTCTTAACTATGAAATTAAAAGCTCACCTTTATGTGAGAGGATTATTTCCTGTTTCTGCTTTTCTGTTTTGGCTATATTTTTTTTTTCAAAAACTGAAACAAATGTATAAGATCTGACAAATGAGCTGAATGTATCCAGAAGCTTTTTAAATTATTGTATTTATTAAGGGGTATAAAGCTATCCAAACCAGCCTATTATGAAAAAGTAATTGAATGAATAGATGTTATTGTTCACATTTTTTGTAAGCTGAGGCTAATTTTAATACTCACGCCAAGGTCAATTTAATGTCAGACCTGTAGCCCAAAGAATTCAGGTAAATAGATTCAGGCTACAATTTCTCAGAAGGCTACATATTATGCCTGGATCTAAATAAATTCAAAAGCAGAATTTGACATTTATCATCGGCATCTATCTGTCTGATGAGGGTATCGTGCCATTTTATCCTTTCTCTTCAGACACCCAGTGACCAGGACAATATTATTTCCAAAAGTACACAAACAGCTCATCCAGGAGGCCGCAAAAGAACACAGAACATCTTAGGCACTGCACCTGACTTGTTTCAGTTAAGTTCAGTAAAAGTAGATTTATTGTTATTTTTTGGAAGGTGTGCATCCTGGTAGGTTTCACGTAAAACTAACAATTCAGAAAAAGAACTATATACTCAATCAAATCTGGTGGTGGACTGAGGCCAACTTGCCATGGGAGATCCTACCCGGAGTAAGAATCTCTGGAAAACATAGTTCTCAGAATCATAGCAGATTCAAGAGAGGGGTGATACATGGTGGATATTTGACATACTCACTAATTATTAAATTCATAATGAAAACTATATTTTGTTTCTTTTATTCTGCAAGTTTGCCCTTACTCCAGAGCCTTAAATTAATTATGTTGTACCTCTGTGTCGGAATCTTTACATTTACATTTGACTTTGCAGTTGTGGTACTTGAATTTCTCTGTGAGGCAGAATAAAGCCTATTTCAACTCTATTCCCTCCTATTTTTCTTGTATTTCATGTTTCAATCCTCGTAAAAAGTATTTGTAGTTTTTTTTTATGTTATTAATTACGATATGAAGACGGTTTTGAAATATTCTACTATCCAATACTCTGCTTTTTCATGATTGTAATGATTGGTAAAACTGCCAAAAGTAACATTTAAAATACCAGATTATGATTATCCATCATTTACTAAAGCAGAGATAGAAATCATTACTTTGCACAATTAATGGAGTTGAGGCTTTAATTAGCAACACAGTTCAATAACAGTCAATTTTAACCAGCTTTAGGATAAAAAGATGTTCGATATAGTGCAGCAGTTACTACAAAGATTTGTCTCAGAAACATTGCTTACAGTAATCAATTACATAGAAAAAAATGTTAAAATGTGGCATTCGTTATTGTAGACCAGAATGTTTTTGGTCATTAACAACTTGTTGGTATTTCTGGAGCTGCAACAAACTGGTTTTCTTCCTACCTATTGCATAAATGTTTCACTATTAAAAACAAACCCAGTGAGTCCTTCTCCATGAAAGCTTTATTAACCTAAGGGGTTTTCCAAGGGTCAATACTTGGGCCATTACCATTTTATTTTCTTTAATCATACATGCTGTTTAAACCTCACCACTTTCCTGATAAAACTGAACTGATCGACTTCCTCACTAAAACCAAAGCAACTGCCTGGCTGATATCTCCTAACAAAACAGAAATGAACATTATAGCACCATCACATATTTTGTTTTCCTTTATTTGTTCAAACCAATAAAAATAAATGAAAGAAGTGTATCCATAAGCAAACAAAAGAAGATGCACCAAATATTCACTTTGACATAGGTCACTGATTTGTTTCCAGTTGTTAATCAAGTAAATCTATAGTTGTAAACTGGGCAACAAACTTGAATACTGAACTCTCCCTAGACCCACATGTGAATTTCATCTTACACTTTTGCATCATACTGTTAGGGAACGTTGGAAATATGCTGGCAGCTTTACTTGAAAAACATGCACATGCACATATATTTCTCAATTAGACAATTGTAATGCCTGTAAACGAGACTAGACAAAGCCTCTCTACGACGTTTAAAAGTTATACAGAATGCTGTGGACTCATTAACAATAGGTTCAAATAAGCTTGATAATATAACTGTGTCTTTTTAATTCATTAAACTGGTTTCTATCAAGTTCAGAATTCAGTTTAGAGTATTTTGTCCTCACATACATGGAGGGGAATTTTTAAATTGTAATGACTGATGCCGGTGAACCCGATATTTAGCGAGAAACAGAGTTACGTTTCTTTTAAAGGTTTTTGTGAGGGATGAATAGCAGAGGGTGAGACAGACAAGCAAAACCAGACTTGAACAGAGCCAGAAATACCAACAAGTTGTTAATGACCAAAAACATTCTGGTCTACAATAACGAATGCCACATTTTAACATTTTTTTCTATGTAATTGATTACTGTAAGCAATGTTTCTGAGACAAATCTTTGTAGTAACTGCTGCACTATATCGAACATCTTTTTATCCTAAAGCTGGTTAAAATTGACTGTTATTGAACTGTGTTGCTAATTAAAGCCTCAACTCCATTAATTGTGCAAAGTAATGATTTCTATCTCTGCTTTAGTAAATGATGGATAATCATAATCTGGTATTTTAAATGTTACTTTTGGCAGTTTTACCAATCATTACAATCATGAAAAAGCAGAGTATTGGATAGTAGAATATTTCAAAACCGTCTTCATATCGTAATTAATAACATAAAAAAAAACTACAAATACTTTTTACGAGGATTGAAACATGAAATACAAGAAAAATAGGAGGGAATAGAGTTGAAATAGGCTTTATTCTGCCTCACAGAGAAATTCAAGTACCACAACTGCAAAGTCAAATGTAAATGTAAAGATTCCGACACAGAGGTACAACATAATTAATTTAAGGCTCTGGAGTAAGGGCAAACTTGCAGAATAAAAGAAACAAAATATAGTTTTCATTATGAATTTAATAATTAGTGAGTATGTCAAATATCCACCATGTATCACCCCTCTCTTGAATCTGCTATGATTCTGAGAACTATGTTTTCCAGAGATTCTTACTCCGGGTAGGATCTCCCATGGCAAGTTGGCCTCAGTCCACCACCAGATTTGATTGAGTATATAGTTCTTTTTCTGAATTGTTAGTTTTACGTGAAACCTACCAGGATGCACACCTTCCAAAAAATAACAATAAATCTACTTTTACTGAACTTAACTGAAACAAGTCAGGTGCAGTGCCTAAGATGTTCTGTGTTCTTTTGCGGCCTCCTGGATGAGCTGTTTGTGTACTTTTGGAAATAATATTGTCCTGGTCACTGGGTGTCTGAAGAGAAAGGATAAAATGGCACGATACCCTCATCAGACAGATAGATGCCGATGATAAATGTCAAATTCTGCTTTTGAATTTATTTAGATCCAGGCATAATATGTAGCCTTCTGAGAAATTGTAGCCTGAATCTATTTACCTGAATTCTTTGGGCTACAGGTCTGACATTAAATTGACCTTGGCGTGAGTATTAAAATTAGCCTCAGCTTACAAAAAATGTGAACAATAACATCTATTCATTCAATTACTTTTTCATAATAGGCTGGTTTGGATAGCTTTATACCCCTTAATAAATACAATAATTTAAAAAGCTTCTGGATACATTCAGCTCATTTGTCAGATCTTATACATTTGTTTCAGTTTTTGAAAAAAAAAATATAGCCAAAACAGAAAAGCAGAAACAGGAAATAATCCTCTCACATAAAGGTGAGCTTTTAATTTCATAGTTAAGACCGTCTTGAATGTCTGGGTAATATTGGTAACCTTACAAGCATATTTCCCCCTTTTTCCTCATTACCTAATATGTTATCCACTGTCATTAGATTTCTTGTGAACACATCTTTTTCTGTATATTTATTACCTTGCATTCTACCTTTATTCCGCTCTCAGCAAATTTTTCATGGGATTTAAAATGTGTACCTTTTCTTGTCTTTTTACAAGAAAAAACTGCCTTTGTGCCAAATAAGGAACAACCAGACGTTGTGTTTGAGTGATAGCGATAGATAAAAAGGTCTGACCAGTAACCAACGTGTGGATGGGGTGTGAAAACTTTCCAGTGCACCGTCAGGTTCTGACTTGATGTCAGAACTTTTGCTCTCTGGTTTTCTAACACACCTCAGTTAATTAAACATCAATTAAAGCTCACACAGATAAACAAACACTGCGCTCCAGTAGCATAGATTTTTTCTATGTAACTGATTACTGTAAGCAATGTTTCTGTGACAAAAAAGTTCTTTGAGTAATTAAATTGTAGATTTGATAATGTATTGATTATATTTTATGTAAAATTTCACGTAAAGTAAAAGCTATATAAAAAAGATGTGTAAAATAGTTTTTTGTCACTGTTGTAAAATCTCACTATACCAGATTCATTATGTGACTGAATTCTGATCTCAGTTTCAAATGAACAATCCTTTAGAATTTTAGCACACAGTCTCATGCAACTAGGTCCTCCAAATGCAAACAGTTAACACTATAAAATAAATAACTTGAGTGACAATCGTAAATGTTGCTCGTAAACAAAGCAGCATGTTTTTAACCATTGAAATTAGACACCTGATAAACTTCATACTATCCATCCTCTTTACCAAAGACAGATTCAAAAACTAGCAATAAACTATTTTTCTACAAGAGAACCCCCAAAGGAGTAATAACTGGTGGGTTTTTATAGCATATTTGCCATAAAGTGACACACACACATCTTAGGGCGTCAAATATAGTTACTATCCACACTCGTATTGTATTTTGGGTTCTTAATGCTAATTATGGACTTATTTTTCAGAGCGGACAGATAATACAATATCTGGAAAGTAAAAAAAATAATAAAATAAAATAAGAAAGCACTACTACATACAATACAATTTTACTAACACTATCAATATGGCATAAGCAGAGATACAAAAGAATCACAGAAACACTGATCCACAAATAGTTTCTACGTTAAAGACGGTAATGGCGTCACAGCTAAACAGAATACCAGGGTAGATGTACCTACTATGAAGAGAAAAAACAAAACAGAGAGAACGTAAAGTTGAAATAACAACAAATAACGTAAAAATAAAAAGGACCCAAAAGGGTGTAAGTGTTGATTTTGCAAAATAGGAGTAGAAGAGTTAATTAGTCAATTAAAACTGTTTACATATTTTAAATAGTTGTTACGGTTTGGTTTCACCTATACAGGGACAACATATCCTGGTATTTTCCAGTCAGAAGTTTACATACACTGATCGTGGAGATGAATTTTGGAAGAAAAAAAATTAAGACAAGCAATTTGGTGAAAAGCTGTGAATTCATTGTGGGGGTTTGTCGCTCTAGACAGGGTCAAAACTTATACAGGCTAAACCTCTCCGCAGGTTCAACTACATTTTTTAACCAATGGTGCTGGTTCTAGGTGTGTTTGGAAACTAAATGAAAAATATCACTGAAGAAAGTTTAGCATCTATCCACCACAAAATTCCCCCCTTAGTTCAGGGTTCACCTCATGTAGCTTTAGAGGATTTGTAGCACTGGTTTGGCTGTTAGAGAGTCTGTTGTTCTGCGGTTGCCACTGATTTCCAAACAAAATCCAACAATTTTGTGCTTGTCAGCAATTTTGTCAAATAAAAGAGAAAGTTTAGACAATTACTGGCATTATTCAACAAGAAAAAAGCCAATTCCAAACCGACTGATTTAACCTAAGTCTAGATCGGTCTGTTAGTACAAACAGACCGTGGTTTGTGTGAAGAAAAAAAAAAAATCGGCAGTGCAAATGTTGGCTCTACTGATTACACGCCAACAGGTATTGCTGACAGCAACCTCTGCATTTTTACTGTGCTGCAGGCCGGCCTGTACCCTGCATGGATTTCTGTTGCTGCTTGCAGCCGCCTGATGATCAGCAGCCTTTATATCCACCAAATAATGGATCAATGTTTATAACCGTAAAACCAAAAGCTACTGACTGGATATTTCTGCCATCACAATTAAAAATCATGTTCTTCTTACTTTGGTTACCTAACTTTTACTTGTCTGGTACAACGCTATACTGTTTTGCTGTTTTTAATGATGAAAATCAATATTTTGGTAAAAATCCCCGCCGGCACAGTTAACCGCAAACACCCCTCAACCCACCAAAACACCTACTGCAAAGATTAGCCCAAGTTCTGGGGAAACCCTGAGTTCTATAAAATGAACCATGGGGGGAGAGGCGAAATCAAAGCATCTAGTTTTTTAGTTTAAAGATGGAGACGACAAAGTGGAGCAGTATGAGCAGGTTCCAGTGAAAAACCTGCAGAGTCTTATCAGAGCAATATATTGAGAGCAAAGTTTGGTTTTGGTTCTGTTCTGTGGAGAAAGTCTTTGCAGTTTTTGTTAATTTGTGTAACAAAATATGTTTAAAATATTACATTATTCTGCAAATGAACTTGTTTTTATTTTTCAATCGTTATCTGACTAGGCCTTATGTATTAATAATTGCAGTTTGTTTTCTTTTTCCTTTGCTGTACTAACTTAACTTTAAATTGAGCTTTGTTCCATTTTAATCAGTATTGTCTAAAGTCAGCTGTCACCTGAATCTCCCTACTTTGGGACGGTACAGCTATTTCTATTGTGTTAAAACTGTGTCAGAATGATATGAAAAGGTAGTATTTATCATACCTTAATTTAAACTAGATGTGTACCTTATTTGATAAATGTGTCATTATCATTATATTATCATTTGTCGACTAAAAAAACCCTAGTTTAACATTGTCCCTGCAGTACACTAGTAGGATCTGTTTTATATAAATAGAATAAAATCTATTCTATTCTAAAAAAGAAAAACTCCAGAATGTAATGTACAGGTGTAACTTGATACTTTTTTGTGACTATTTTCACTACAGATGTATTTGCACTGCATTTGCAAGTCCACCAGAAAGGGCTGAACTTTTAACATTTTGATCCTAGAACTTTTTTAGTTAAAGATTTAGCCTTGTTATTCAGAGTGAAATATTCACCGATTTAGCTTTTTTTTTTCATTTCTATTACTCATAGAATTAGCTTAAGTAATTATGTTAAGAATCAGCAGAATTTGTACATTTTTAACAATTACACGATTAATTGTCTGAACAATCATTAGTTTATAAGAGCCATAGTTAGGACATGTACAGGTGACAGGACAAATATTAGTACAATCTGTAGAGAGATGGCTGCCTTCAGAGTTGGTAAAAAACAAAAACAACAACTATATTTTAACTAAGAGAGTTGTAGGATAAGAAAGGCATGACTTCTACCAGCGTAATGACTTTTACTGACCGTTTTGATTTTTACTGAGCTGCGGTGGTCAGTGGCTTATTGAGATAAGGGGGAGGTTTCCTGTTCGGCTCCCTAGTTAACCAGGAAGTGTAGTGTCCAACCACTGATCTGCGCTGACCAGAAACTCTGTTGATGAAGATAACAGAGAGGCTCGGTGTTTTTGTTTATTAACTAACAATGAAAGGATGTCATGCTCGTTGAAAGGACGGTTTTTGCTGTTAGATGTATGAAATGATAAGATAACGCCCTGCACGAATTTGCTGACTGCAAGTCAGCAAAGATCGATATTGTCCCCCTTCCTGCAGTGCCACACATGTGTTTGACACGACTCCTCCCCTCCTTAACAGATCTCGTGAAACTCGGGGTCGTGATCAGTAAGAGAGTGAGCTGCTGCACTGTTAAGACGCTTTTTGTCGTGCTTCCAAACGGAATTAATCTTTATATCAGGATTAAAGATTAAGGATCCTCTATTTCAGCGCAATCACAACGGTGCGGGACGGAGGTTTTTCACGTAGGATTCGTATTCAGCAAAGCTTACGTAGAGTCTTGCGGTTTAGCGGCTAAGCGGTTGAAGGAGACGGTGGTGGAGTAGGTTCGCTATCCAGCCCATAGACCGTCAAACCGCTGCCCGCGTAGTTCCTCATGGTTTCAGATGTTAGAAGTCTGGTCAGTGAAGTTGCATGGAGGTCCCGATCGGTCTGCCTGGTTGTTTTTTCTTATACTGAGAAGGGGTGTGGTTAACGTTGAAGGGGGGAGGTATTGGCTGTTGTGAGGAGGGCGGGTCTAAAAAGCTACCACTTTCTTGATCCTCAAAACATCTCTCCAGTTGCAACAGTTGCAGAACAGCGTTGACATCCGGTCTGCTATCATCTTGTCACGCCATGCGTTAAGCAGAAAAATAACCGGAGTTGTTTTATCTTGAGCCTGTCTCGGAGTTGCGCGGAAGAAACCATCGACCGGTAAACCCCGTTTTTGATTGTCATGTTGGTGAGAAGATCCTATTTGTTGAATCTGTGTCAGTTTCGAATTCCTAAAGTAGGGGAGGGGACCGGAAATGGGGAGGGGTATGGATTCCGGAAGTGGGGGAGGGGACCGGAAATGGGGGAGGGGTATGGATTCCGGAAGTGGGGGAGGGGACCGGAAATGGGGGAGGGGGATCGGAAATGGGGAGGGGCCGGAAATCAAAGGGGGACCGGAAATGATTAGGGTCATAAATCATCCGTCAATTAAAAAGTGGCAGAAGGTATATCCTTAAGTCTCTCATGTCACTTACTTTTCTGGATGCAGTCTTGACAGATGTCTTGTTCTGTTACATATGGAGCATTTTGCACTCCATTTTCTGCCAATGCAGGTGAAATCCTTAAATGCGAAACGGACAATCTTCGGGGCCCTCATCTCTCCTCCAGGCATGCCGCAGTGAAAATGGCGTCCGCGAGCGAGCTATTTTTAGAACATGACGTCAGCCAAGCGCCGCTCAAGCCCGCCCGGAGCAGGCCGCCTGCTCCGGCGGGCAGGGAAAATGCCCGGCGGGGCGCGGTGCGCGAACCCCGCCGCTGCGGGCGGGCTGGAGCGGCGCTTCGCTGTGAAGGCCGATCGACGCCGCTTGCGGCTTTAATATCCTTCATATGCGGCCGATCAGCCGCGTACCTCGAGTCGCTGTCCATAACAACAATGTTTAAAAACCATGGTTAGGCGACGTCTTAGACTTGGAAAAAGCAGTAGGCGGGCGGGCATTGTCCCCGCCCGTAGGCAGCCGCCTGCCGCGCCCGCTGCAGGCAGCCCGCTGCGGCGGCTGCTTGCAGCGGGCGGCTGCCTGCGGCGACCGCCCGCAACCGCAGATGCTGTCACCCATTTTCCCCGCCCGTCCACCTAATGATATAAAAAAAAGTCGAGTCTTTTTCTTAATTTCCGAGTCAGAATGATCTGAATGTAGGAGTCCGAGTCCAAGTTCGAGTCATCAGTGCTCAAGTCCAAGTCAAGTCACGAGTCTCTAAATTTAGCTAATGACTCGGACTCGAGTTCGAGTCTTGGACTCGAGTACTACAGCACTGGCCATCTGGCACCAGAAAATGCTATTATTGGGCTTTCTTCGTCTGGAAACAAATGTTTACAACCCTTTACGGGCGCAGCCATGATGAACTCGTTGAACTCGCTCAGCTGACAATACAGCGATCTGATTGGCTGAGCAGCAAAAATCGAATCACGTGACCTCTTGGACCGGAGGGCCACAGTTTAGATTTTTTATCGGCTATAACTCATTAATGTACAAGTGAAAATGTGGGAACATTGGTGTTTTGAGATCACTGCTATGTGTAGCAACTTATCCCGGTGGAAGAAAGTTGCCCCCTGACAGTTGATGGACTGACATCTGACATTTTAATTAGTTTTCATATAATTAGACCATTCAGTACATCATCCTCAGCACATAAATACGTGGTTGTAAAAAGGCATAGTCAGAGACACATGCATGCTTACTTGAAGACACGCAGACACACTGACATCCTCCTGCCTCCACTCTAACGTGAAGAACTGTATTTTATTTAAGAGAAACACTAATGAAAAGATGCTAAAAATACTGTTATGTGGCGTGTTTGGTATAATGGCATGATAAAACCTAATCTGCCAGCTAGCTAATCTCAATATGTTCTAACCGTATTTAATTAGACTTAATCTTAACAGCATGTTGAATAGTTTTGTCACTGAAAAGGGTTATATAAGTTGCCTTGCCTTATCACTTGCTTAAACAATTTAGGTTTAAGTTAAACAACAGTTTAACAAAACTCAAGCAAAAAATAGTTTTATACCCAAAAAAAAAAAACTTTTCCCAGCAATTGTTGAATCTACTTGCTTTTTCTCTGCAGAGGGATCCAACTGAGCATTTGCAGTATGAGTGTCATCACTCCAGCTTGTTTTTGATTGGAGAAAAAGGACATGTTGCAACTGTCCCCGGTCACCCCTACACTTCAGAGTAGACCACATCATTGCAGTCTTCACTGAAGTTTGGGTCTAGGGTGCAAAGGGTTGGGGCAAAAGACCAGTTTGGAAAAACTGTCACGATCCCTAGGCATTTCTGATTATTTATGTACAAGTTTTATATTCGGGATCGTGCAAATGTTTCTGTTATTACGTTTGTTTTCAGTCACTGTTGTTCACGCCTCTTCCTTAGTTACCTTCCAGCCATTTCTGTTACCTTTGATTACTGCACACCTGTGTCCTGTTAAGTTCAATTATCTCCTGTGTATTTAAGTTTCGGGTTTCTGTTCAGTCTTCGCTGAATTGTCAGTCGATTACCATTCAGTTTTTACTCAGTAAGTTTGTCTCTCTAGTTTTTTTTTTCTGTCTCAGTTTGTAACCTACCTTTTGTTCCCTCAGGATTAAAATCACTACCTACCTTCTGATGTCACCGCGCCTCCTTCACTGCACACCTGGTCCTCAATAAAAACCTCACATCAAACCCTCAGCGGGAACTTGAGGGACACAAGCAGACATGTTTGCAAGTGTTTACGCCTCATTTTGTGCTGGTGCACATTCTGTGTCACCACCAAATTGGATGGGTCTCTCCTACTTAAGGCTGGCACAGCAGCCTGGGAAAGTACGCATGTGTGCAAGCACAGGACGCAAAAATATGAAGAAATTATTGTTGGTATGTAGAGAATGCTCAGGATTGTATGTGTGAGAGAGTCAAATTTAAATTAACAGACCAACCTTTTCTTTATTAAAATATCAAATTTACAAATTTGGTAATATGCAGTACCCCATTTTTTTTCAAACATTTATGAAATATTTCAGCATTAAAACACGTTTTTTCATATGTGACAGCATCCAGTATCATAACCTCATCTCTGCCATTTGTAACAAACCAAACTATGAAAGCCAGGTAAAAATTCAAGGAGTTATAATTTTATTTTAGTTAGGTAAACAGCTTATTCAGTACAAATAAATGCAATGGGTGCACATGAGAGATCCAGCCAAGATGAAGGCCTGCTGAAACATAAGTTTTTTTTTTTTTTAAATTAAACAGGTTAACATTTTCATTAACAATTAGAACAACATTTTGAGCCAGGGGAGTAGTTAAAACAAAAAGAAATAAGTACAAATACTAAAAAATATCAGCATGTGTATTATATATAAAGGTTTACTTTGAGCTTGTGAAGGACACAAATAGTTTTATTGCCTTTGGTGCTTCAAGTCCTTTCATTGTAGTGGTGCATATTTCAAGTTCCTTGTTAAAGTGAGTGATGTTTGTCTTGGATTTTGACCGTTTCTTGTTGTGGGTGTGGAATTTTCCAAGGAGGACTGAATGCTGGGCAAAGTGGGTAAAAGCTTTATCCAAGTTCTTATCAAAACAGTATGTTTTTCTCTCTAAATTGAAGAAATTTTCTGTTTTTCTCTTGTTAGTTGTTGTACATCTGTACAAAAAATGTATGTGTATGTTGAGAGAATAAATGAGAAATTGATTCTGTATTTAATTTACAGAATGAACAAGAAGTCAATAACAAGCTTAAATCTTTCCAGTGTCCTTTACTTTATTATTTTTGCTGGGTATAAATTATGTACAACTTTATAGGTAACATCTTTAAATTTGTTATACAAGATTTTTCTCCATGTAACAAGATCTGGTTCCAATTAACTTCACCAAATATAGAAGACCAAAAAGACTTTCCATAAGGTATAGTTATCCTCTGTAAACAAGTCCGGATTATTTTATTAAACCATATCTTTTTTTGTGACTTCCAAATCCCAGAATCCAGCTGCACACAGAGCTGGTCTTTAAGAGTTTTATTGAAGTAAGGCTGAGTTGTGGACAGAGAACGAACCAAAGTCTTGACTGAACAGGAGCTGGATGATGGAGATGACTGAAGCTGGAGGACTGCAGGTGCTGAGCAGCGTATCCAGGGAGACGCCAAGAGCCAGAAGCACACAGCTGAGTGAGTACTTGAAGGCAGGAGACAGCTGGGGAACCTCAGGCTGAGAGGCGTGGGGGACCTCTGACAGACGGACGTGAGAAAATTTCTGACTGACAGACGAATGATACAATCCAGCGGGAAGAGAAGACTGAGGAGGGCTTTTGTGGAGAGGTGAGCAGGTGGAGTGAGTTCTGACTTGATTGGAGCCTGACAGGTGTGTGCATGGAAGAAGGAGAGTAATTGCTTTTTAATGTAATGATTAATGATATTTTTGATAATATAGATTTTAGAATTAGTAAAGTATTATATGCAGATGATGGGGCATTATGGGTGACAGGAGGAAATATTAGTCATTTAAAAAATAGAATGCAATCAGCAATTAAAACGGTTGAAAGATGGTCACATGAATGGGGGTTTCATTTGTCTGTTGAGAAGACACAAGTAACATGTTTTTCAAGGAAAAAGGTTAATCCAAGAGTACATGTTACATTGTATGGACATGAATTGAAGCAGGTAAATATCGTAAGGTACCTCGGCGTATGGTTTGATGAAAAACTTTCATTTAAGATACATATACAGAAGATTATTGATAAATGTAAAAAAAGTATTAATATTTTGAAATGTTTGTCAGGGAATGACTGGGGGGCAACTAGCACATCTTTGAAAAGAATATATGATGTTTTAATTTGATCTGTGTTGGACTATGGATGTATTGTTTATAAGTCAGCTGCAAATTCTTTGTTATTAGATTTAGATAGAATCCAAGCCAAAGCACTCAGGATATGTCGTGGTGCTTTTAGAACGTCTCCAATTCCTGGTCTTCAGGTGATTACTGGAGAAATGCCACTGGACTTAAGGAGGATGAAACTGGCAATAAATTACTGGTTAAATTTACAGGGACATGAGGAAAATCACCCTACTAAACAGATATTCAGAGAATGTTGGGAATATGGCCATCACATAAGGAGTTTTGGATGGGAAGGAAATATTTATGCAGAGTATTCTGGGATAAGTAATATAGCATACTGTAAAACTGTAATTACATCTAAAATTGTTCCATGGTTATTTGAAATGCCAACAGTAAATTTAGAAACCAAAAAAATAGAACAGTCCTGTGGAGGTTTGGAGTAGCAGTATATATTCCGAAGGAAAATATTTCTATAAAAAGAAGAACAACAGATAAATTATCAATTTTTTCAGCAGAGATGTTGGCAATTATTTTGGCTTTGCAGTGGGTGCTGGAGGTGAAGCCTAGAAATGTAGTTATCTGTTCAGATTCAATGTCTTGCCTGACTAGTTTTAAAGGTGGAAAATCTGAAAGCCGTCAAGATCTTCTAGATGAAGTCAGTTATTTAATTTATGGTATAAAGCAACAAAAAATAAGTATTCAATTCACATGGGTTCCAGCACACAAAGGAATTTTAGGTAATGAAAAAGTAGATAAGTTAGCTAAAGAAGCAGTTAAGGCAAGATAAATTGAATATGATGTCCCGTTAAGTAGAACAGAAATAAAAGTAATTATTAAAGATAAAATAAATAATATATGGCAGGAGAGATGGAATTTGGAAGAAAAAGGAAGACATTTATATAAAATACAGAAAGATATTATTATAAGATATAATAGTATAATGAATAGAAGAGAGGAAATATGGATAAACAGGTTGAGGATTGGGCATACTAGTTTAAATACTGGTTTAAAAATAATAGGGAAACATCCAACAGGTAATTGTTCTTATTGTGGAGAAATCGAAGGAGTAGAACGTGTTGATTTATTGTAGAAAATATATAAAAGAGAGGAAAGAACTGGAAAGGGTATTGGGGAATTCAGTGAAGATGGCTGATTTATTAGGGAAGCATCAATCAGATAAAATAATTAAAGCACTTATTAAATATTTAAAAGATACAGAATTAGCTGGGAGGATTTAGTGTGTGTATGTGAGTGTGTAAGTATAGATATAATTTAGTTTCATTAAGATATAAAAATATATAGGAAAATATATTTCTAAATTACATCTCCATCCAGTTTATGGCGGTAATGCACACAGGATGTAAACTGCCAGAAAACACAATAGAAGAAGAAGGAGAGTGCTGAAAATCTTAAGGGGAAGCTGCCAGGCCAAAACTGTACCATGACAATAGTACTTAGCCTGTCACTAACTGAAAAAATAGGTTTTGTCCCTTTAAAGAGCTGTAACAAAGTATTTGAAATACCGTCAAAAACAAGGTGTAATGGGTGTAACAGGGATTTTGAATTTGGACAGAAATTCGGTATATTACATAAAAAATCCGTTATCATTTAACAGTTGTCGGTCAAGCACAATATAATTTTCCAACCGGTTCTTATAATAAAGTGATTTATTCTTATACAAAATATTTCCATTGTTCCAAATTTAACATGTTAAGGAGAAATTATACTTGTAGGCAAGTTTCCAGTCTCCTTCCTCAGAGTTGCTGTCAGCAGCATCTGAATCACTTTTAAACTCAGACTCCTAGGTAAGATTTTTTAAGCTAAGAGCTCTGAGAGACTCTGAGAATCTTTGTGAATACGGGCACAGAACTACTTAAATACTGATAGGAGAGGGAGAAAGACGGCATTAGGAGCATCTGGAGAGAATCAGGAGAGAAGGGCACAGGTGGAAGTGGTGAAGACTGAGCAGAAAATTCATGTAAACATAATACAAAGACCCTTATATACAAACGCAATAATAAATAAATCCACTACGACTGAGCTGAAGACAAAGGCTGGAAAATAAGGCTTAGAAATAACCAATAAACTACTTAAATCAAAAAGAACAGAATACTGATTAATAGGATCCAAATGTACAGTAAAGAAAAATATCAAGATGTGCACAATCCCTTAGAACCTCAAACTAATAATACATCAGTCATCTGGGGACCGTGACAGAAAATGTTTTTCCTTAATATGTAAATATTCAGTCTACTGCTAATTCTGTATAACTGACAATAATAAAACTACCATTTGAGCAGGGCCCCTTCTCTCATCATTTAATTCTCAATTTTGCAGTAAAACTCCATTCCACTGAAAATATGGAGCCTGGACATTTATAAACGACTAAAAAAGAGAGAGTCTTGTTAGTCTTGGTTTTTCTAAAAGACATTTCAATCTGGAGAGACTCAGACGGAGAAAGAGAAAACAATTAACAAATTTATTTGACAAAATGAATAATAGTTCTTTGGCGCTCGGGCCCCGGCTGAAGATTTGAGCAGTGAATTCCGACGAATTCAGATGAGCTCATCAACGCTGAATAGGGATGCTCCCCCGGGGGCCGACACTGGTGGTGGAGGTTGGAAAAGATGACGTCTTGGAATGCTGGTGGAGAAGGGGAGGAGGTGGGTCGAGCACAGCTGGAAAGCGACAGGCGGCGTGGGTGTGGAGCCTTTTAAACGGAAGCTTGATTGAAGATTGGAGAAAGCGGGTCGAGGTCCGGAGATGAAGATGACGTAGTAACAGGTAGGCGGAAGTCTTCCAGCTTGAATTTGCGCCTAGGCTTCATATGTCACTGAGTGATATCAATGTAAATATTTTAAAACATACATAAAAACTAAAACTATTCTATTCATGATATTATGATATTGCAGAATTTAGAAGGAGCTTTGGCACTTAACTACTAATGTCTATTTTTCAGACAAAGTGAGGCTTTATATTTTTTTTTAAATAAAAGAAAATATATATATTTAAGTGGATCAAAGTATGTGTTAATGTGTTTTATATACACATTCACTCTTACTTGATATTGTAGTTAATGTTAAGTTTGAATCGTCATTGTGCCTCGCTTAATTTCGGTTAATTAAATTGCACTAAATGCTTGGGTCAAACCATCAGCTTTTCTAACATAAGCTAAGCTTACCTTAAGATATACTACTGTCTGCAATACAAACACGGTGTGTTGACTATCACTGTAAATGGTATTAAAAACTTGTAAAATTATCACAGAAAATACGAGATTTAATACTAGGATTAAAGACAACCTTAGTTTGATGGTATTAAATAAACAATTTGGTTAAAGTGTAATACTTTCCCATCACCATCCATGTTGACTTGTCAGGAAATAGTTTCCGCTGTTGTGCAAGAAAAGGGGTCTAGAACTTTTTTAAATTATTGGTAGTTAAAGAATGAAACAATACAGAAAAATATACATAAAATATTTGAATACAAACTCCTGTAGAGGATAAGTTAGGGGCATGAAAAATATGTAAGCTGTACAAAAATAAAGAAATAAAATAGAACAAAGACATACAATGAAGAGCTTAAAACTAAAGATTTTAAGCAATCTTTTGTTAGATGATGTTTATGCTTTCTATTTTTGTTTTCTATTGTTTAACCTTATTTAATACTAAATTGTATTTTTTAAATTTGTGTATGAAACAAGGACAGGATGGTGTTTAACCTCTCCTTTTACTACAGTGAACTTGGTATTTAGCCAAAAGAACAACAATATTTATGGCATCAGAAAAAGTTGGATTTAAATTGTCCACATACAATAAAATGGCATCAGTATCAAACAAAGGAATGTCAACTTTAAGATTAATCCAATTTCTAATGTCTTTCAAAGAGCTTTGTCAACATTGACTTGAAAAAAAAATGAAAATAAAAAAAGTGCCCATCGTCTGTTGATTTACAAAAGACGCAAAGGTCATCATTAAATTTAAATCTCCTTTCAAGAAATAAGGCAACAGGAAATATTTTGTCAATGGTTTTGAAATGGTCTCCTTCACTTTAGGCCATTTTATGAATTTGAAACAAGCCCAAGTCACAGTTTTATGTTTTGTTTTGGGATATTTCTTAAAAGAATGAAATCTTTATAACAGCACGTTATAATACACTTTGAACAAATAATGAGAAATCCAAAAGATCACTATGACTATCCAAAGTATCTTTAATGAAAAATAACTTCATTCTCATTCCAGGCTTTTTAAATAATGACTTCCTGCCTGTAGTAATTACCCTATTATTACGTAGAAATTGTGTGGGGTGAGAAATATAATTTTCCAGCAGTAAATGATTAGTTTGTGCAAGTTTGATAGCTTTACTGGAATTTTACCAATTTCAGGATCAAATTTAGCAGGAAATTCAATTCCTCCCAGTTGTTTAAAGATAAAATTAGGAATATGAAACCACATTGACTTGGTCCACAACTGCAGGTCTCTGGGTTTGCAGACATATGTCTGTGCTTCTGATGCAATGAGTTGTTTGGCGCTAGTCCTAGGGCGTCTATGAAAGTGTCGGAAACCAATCTATGAACCAATCTGATCATTTAAACCATAGATATCATATACGTAGACGCGTCGTTGGACGCATGTTCGCATGTCAACGTCACCGCCATATTGTATCTGGCAGAAAAAAGTTAAGTTCTGTTGTAGTGAACGTGGATCAGAGAAGATGCCACATTTCTGTGCCGCATGGAAATGTATTCGGGCTGATTTGAATACTTGTATCTGCCTTCTATAAACTAAGGCTGCACCATGTTTCAAAACTGGACACACTAAAGCTGCAAAGTGGCAACACTAGAAAAAAAGCTGTGCAAGACCATTCTTTTTCAAGGTTTTTAGCTTGCATACAGTACAGACTATTGTATATGTGTCTGTATCAGGGCTTTGAACCGATTTTTTCCCCCAATCGGTTCGTTCCGAACAGAAACAGAATTATAACGTTTCCGGTTATGAGTTCCACCAATAAATTGACGCTCCCGAACCGGTTAGAACAAAAAAATACTGTTCCCGGAACGGTTAATTTCGTTCCTGTCAGCTGTTTAATGCTATAGAATAGCTAGCTATCTGTGCATTAGGCAAACAGAGGTGTTGGGACCATTCTGAGTGTTGCGGTGAACGCCCCTCTTCACGTCAGCTGTTTGAGCATGAGCGCGCAGCTTACCAGGTGAGATCAATCACAACAAGGTGAGACAAACTTCCTGGCTTGAGCAGAAGGTCTGCAGTGAAAAATATAAAGTTTGCCATCCTACTCGGGCAGGAAAAAAGAGCTGTGCGAGGTTTGTGTCAAGGAAGCAAAGAACTGAACAGACAGCCGGTAAGCTCGTGTTTGATCCTTTTGTTGTGAATGCAAGGTATGCGCTGCTGCTGATGAGGCATTGCGATTGATTAATATTGTGTTTGGAATGAGCGTTTTACTTAACGATGGATCGTAATTTACCTCTTATTTAAGATGTGTAGCTCTAGTGGAGACACCGCTCTCTCTCCATTCAGTCAGCGAATGTGTGATGTGATGTCACACAGGAAGTGAACCTCAGCCGTCATGGTAACGTGCGCAGGAAAATAATAACTTTTTTTTTTAGACAATAGGGCTTGGGATCCGCTTTGCATTGTGGGACGTGGCGGCCATGTTGATGGCAACGCAACCTTAAAATACCTCTGACATAACGTTGTTGAACGAAGAGACGTAGAAGTAGAGTTGAGAAAGAATAGATAGAAAAAATGTTAAAATCCCGAAAAGGATCTGAAATTTACCGGGACACATTAAATAGAGAAGCCAGGGACCGGTATGTTGACAAAATCAGCATTATTATGGAGCGCCGACGACCACTTTTTGCCACTGTTTTGCATATCGGACGTCTTCGGCTGCCTTGTTTGTGGTGTGAGCGCCTATACTTCAGAACAGTTCCAAAGCTACAAGTCCTTGGAGTCTCATGTTCAGTTTACTAATGGATGGGTTCAGGAGCGGCAGATTATAAAGCCAGCAAACAGTGGGAACACAGTAACTCGTACAAAGGTAAGCTGTGCTCAGACGGGCTCTGGCACCTGCTAACCGTCAGTGCTAACAACCACTCACGCATGTAATGTACATTTAACTAGCTGCTATGTGTTTCAAAGGTGTAGTTAGTAACGTTAACTGCCAGCCCTCCCTAAACCCTCCAGGTTTCTCACGTATTTGAGCCTTTTCCCGCTGCCGTTTTAGTATTTATGTGCATGTATGTGGTGTCGCGGCTGAAGGAAAGAAACAATGTATGCTATAAAATAAAACCGTGCATCTTTAACTTACCAGAATGAAAATGCAGGGAACACACTCTCATTGACATCGGGATACTGTAGAAAGTTATGATCGGTAGTCTTAAAGCCGCGATCCAAGCGAGCCGACGACTCCATTGCGCTTGCTGTCTCTCCCGTGGTTGCGCCTCCAGGCAGGAAAGCGGTGGAAAGTTAACCCATTTTCTATGTTTTTCCCATGGCGATCATGTGTTGCGCTGTTACAGCCCACAACACAGCAACGGTTTACCATGGTTGAAATCAAGTTAAGGTGAAATTAATCAAATTAAAACACGGCTGAGAGAGGGAGTACAGTATACGGTAGTCATAGGCAGTAGTCTGAGTAGCGGCGGCTGAGGCATTCAATATGGCGGCCACACAAAGTAATACGTCATGACGCCCAAGCCCTATTAGGCAACGAAAACTTTGAGGAACGAAATAAAACCGGTATTAACCGGTTACCATTATTTTTAAATAAGTGTTCCAGTTCCATGTAAAATACAAAAAGTTCCCGGTTTTCGTTTTCGTTCCTTGAACCGGTTCAAAGCCCTGGGGTCCGTTCTTCGTACGTCGCTAACTCAGTTAGCAGGATTTCATTGTTGACGATTTGGCATGATCTTGGATTGTTTGGTTCTTCGAAAGACATCCTGCACTTGTTGTCATAGCAACATGTGCGCCAGCTTAAGCCTGCTCCAGAGCAGGCTTATTTCATGTAAACAAGATTAGATCACGGATGTATAAGCGGAGGAGATGGAGAAGTCTGCCGTAGCCATGTCCATTTTTACGACTGCAACCTGTTGCGGAAGGTGCAAGAATAATTTTAGAGCTTTTCGAATTAATCGCGTATTGCGCAATAGACAGGATCCTTTAGCGCAGCGCGACAGTGTAATTGTAGAGAGATTTTTCTTGGTGGCTGTTATAAACAGACAAACACATCATTTAACAGTGGCTTTTAAAGAGGAAAAAGTGGTGTTGGAGCCATAAATCTAAAATATTTAAGTTATTTGTATGATGGTTTGCTTTTTATTTTTATCCTATAGTAAGAAGATTTGTTCGGGCCATTTTATTGTGAAGTTTAGTTTACTTTGAAAGGCTTGCTTCCTGTCGAGCCGTATATTGTATTAGAAAAAACTATGGACGGATTATCTAGACACGGAGCAATACAGTTTTACCGTGTAAACTGTGGATGACTTGGAAAAGGAAAATTTTCATTTTTTATGGATAAAGATTTTTTTTTGTTAAAATTCCCAGTTTGCACGCGTCTTTTACTTCCCGTCTCTAAGGAATGACACTGAAATGTGGATCTCTTGACATAACAAGTGCCTTTTTAAAATAAAGTATAATAATTAAAGGCTACCATTTTGTAGAATATTCTTGTATTTCACTTTTACTTGTCCCCATGTTCTAGTGGGTCCCATGGAGGCTCTGATATAAAAGAACAAAGTAAATATGAGATTATTAAAATGCAAAAATTAATACTGTAGAAAGTGATAGAAACATCTACCATGGACAGTGTTTACGCATTAATTTGTCTGCTGCTTTTTGCCAGCCCTCTCTCCTGGCTTTAACAGACTTTGAGGTGTTTTAATTAATAACTTAAATTCGGCATAACCTTCCATTAAAAGCTCTTGTTCTGCTTGGGAGAAAAACTGTGCGCGTTCTTTGGCCATGCTGAACAGCCAATAGCAGCGTTGCTGATCATTGTTTCTACTATCGATACATTTCCCCTTTTAAACAAACGCATGAACGCGCAGTTGTCTCAGATAACTCAATCCAGCCATACTAATCATAAACCACAGGTGTGTTCGAAGAACCCAATTGTTTAAAAGGGGAAATGTATCGATAGTAGAAACAATGATCAGCAACGCTGCTATTGGCTGTTCAGCATGGCCAAAGAACGCGCACAGTTTTTCTCCCAAGCAGAACAAGAGCTTTTAATGGAAGGTTATGCCGAATTTGAGTCATTAATTAAAACACCTCAAAATCTGTTAAAGCCAGGAGAGAGGGCTGGCAAAAAGCAGCAGACAAATTAATGCGTAAATACTGTCAATGGTAGATGTTTCTATCACTTTCTACAGTATGAATTTTTGCATTTTAATAATTTGATATTTACTTTGTTCTTTTATATCAGAGCCTCCATGGGACCCACTAGAACATGGGGACAAGTAAAAGTGAAATACAAGAATATTCTACAAAATGGTAGCCTTTAATTATTACACTTTATTTTAACAAGGCACTTGTTATGTCAAGAGATTCAAATTTTAGTGTCATTCCTTAGATACGGGAAGTAAAGGACACATGCAAACTGGGAATTTTAACAAAAAAAATCTTTATCCATAAAAAATGAAAATTTTCCTTTTCCAAGTCATCCACAGTTTACACGGTGAAACTGTATTGCTCCGTGTCTAGATAATCCATCCATAGTTTTTTCTAATACAATATACGGCTCGACAGGAAGCAAGCCTTTCAAAGTAAACTAAACTTCACAATAAAATGGCCCGAACAAATCTTCTTAGGATAGGATAAAAATAAAAAGCAAACCATCATACAAATAACTTAAATATTTTCTATTTATGGCTCTAACACCACTTTTTCCCCTATAAAAGCCACTGTTAAATGATGTGTTTGTCTGTTTATAACAGCCACCATAAAAATCTTACTACAATTACACTGTCGCGAGCTGCGCTAAAGGATCCTGTCAATTGCGCAATACGCGATTAATTCGAAAAACTGCAAATTATTTTTGCAGCTTCCGCAACAAGTTGCAGTCGTAAAAATGGACATGGCTACGGCAGACTTCCCTATCTCCTCCGCTTATACAGCCGTGATCTAATCTTGTTTACATGAAATAAGCCTGCTCTGGAGCAGGCTTAAGCTGGCGCACATGTTGCTATGACAACAAGTGCAGGATGTCTTTCGAAGAACCAAATGATCCAAGATCATGCCAAATCGTCAACAATGAAATCCTGCTAACTGAGTTAGCGACGTACGAAGAACGGACCCCTGATTATAGATGTGTGTGTATATATATATCATTATTTCATAAAATCGTGTGAACCTTTTAAGATCTGGTATAGACAGAGATTAGGAACAGACTTTTTGGGGGAGTATTAAAGAGATAAAATTACTAATATGAGAAAAAAGTCAAAAGAAAATAAAGTAAAAAAAAAAAGACAAAAGAAGTAAAATTATGACAAAAACGTCATATTATGAGAATTAAAGGGGAACATTTCCAGAATAGTCACAGTTTGCAGAACTATCTTAGTCCTGGAGTAATAAGGCCAGGTTAGATTCTTATAATTATTTTTATTCTTCACGAGAATAAAGTCAGGAGAATGAAGCCAAAGATTAAAGTCCCTCTGATACTGTTTAGGTGACTAAGTCTAACAGCAGATTTGCCACATTTAACATGGCGGACGCTCTGACGCATCGCAGCAAAGGCAGAACCCGCCCAGCGAGGAGTCTACGTTTATATGTCTATGGTTAAACCACGTGAGATGTGACTTTGGTTATGCAACGTTCCTCACAGTTAACTTTCGATTTCGTTGGAGGGATCGACGGTGGTTCTGTTTGGTCTCAGTCTGTTGTTCAGATCTTGTTCTTCAGCACTTTGGAGCGTCTGAACAAACTGTAAGTTTGTTTTGTTTCCTAGCAGAACTTTGTCTTGAGGAACTTTCCTCTTTGTTTCTGCTCTCTGATGTCTGGAGAACATGTTCACTTCTGATTTCACCACAAAATTCCTCTCTGCTGTTTGAAAAAATATCCACAGGATTATTAGATTATTGATGAACTGGAACCAAACAGGATGAACAGCTGATATTTATTGGTTTCCTTCACTGAACAAACTGCGTCATGCTTTTATTTCCTGGAATCAAACTCCGCTGACCCATTAAAGTCAGACACATCAGCTTCCTGCTGCTTCCTGACTCCTTTCAAAATAAAAAGACATAAATGTTAAAATGTGTTTGATTCAGTCAGATTATGAAATATTTGAGCTCTTTTCAGTTCATGTCTTTAAACCAGCAGATAATCCACATCGAGTTTAATGATTGTGAAATAAAATAGTTGCTGATGTTCAGTCAGAGTGAATCAGTGTCAGTGGATGAAATGTTGCTCCATGGCTCCATCTAGTGGACTGATAGTAGAAGTACAGCAGCTGATGGCAGCTTCCTCTGCCTCTCACTGCTGTCTGACTGCATTCAACTGACACTGATATGAAGCAGAGAAGAAGAGCCAATCAGAGGAGGAGCAGCTGATCTTTTTCCAGCACTAATGATGTAAAGGATGATCAGAGTTGATGTGCAGATGAATGATTTGTGTTTCCTCTGCAGGTGAAGGTAGAAAGTGTGTGTGAGCTGATGTGGATGTGAATTCAGCAGCATGGATCAGTGTGAGGACAGAGAGGAGGGAGTCCCTCCCTCTGAAACCACTCTGTGTGGGGAAGCTGAGAGCCAGAGCCACGCTCAGAGGTGAGATCAGCATCTCTAAGTGTCCATGTCTCATTTTAAAGCTTGTGTAAGCAACAAATAAGACATGAAACTTGCATATGTTTCATGTTTTACTTTCATTCTTTCTTCTATAGTAATATCACTCTAAGCATGGTTGTCATAATCCATAAATGCAATAAACACAATGTCAACACATTCCATGCAAATAAGCAGAGGAGTAGGAAGAAAAGATCTTTCCAAAAAGAGTTTAAATCTGAACTGTCTGGGCTAGAATAAGAGGTGCCTGCGCTCATTAAAGAAAATGAAGAGCTGAAGGAAAGATTGTTGGTCCTAGAATGCAACAAGTGTTGATGGAATTTGAAAGTGCAGGGCTTGAAGGAAAATAATAAAGGTACCTGCACAGTTGTGCTTGGTATTTTTGCCAAGATCGCTCCACATTTAGCCTCATGTACAGAGATCATAGTAGATATGATGCACCATTTAGGGAAAAAGGGAGATATCATCCAAAAGTAATGCAGTTCAGCATGAAACACCACCGTGATGCCTTCTGGTAGATTACTAAAGATTCCAAGGCATGCAAGGAAATGGGCTTCCACTTCAAAGAATATCTCAGCAAACCAGACCAGGAAGCAAGAGAGAGGAGAAAACTGTCTACTGCGGGTACATTGGCGACATCAATGGGGTTCAAGTATTCCCTGAATGACTATAGAACCAGTTAAGCATGACATCATTACACTCTTCTATAGAAGAAATACAGGTTGACCGCTGTTTCTACACCAAATTCTAAATTCAGTTTTAGGGAGTTAGCGATTCACCTTTGCTAATCTGTATTATCGCTGCGACGGATTTCCATCATTTGGAAAATGAGCGCAGATTGCTCCGTCTAGCATTTTTTTTTCAAGGTTTTAAACTGAAGCTGCTCTCAACCAATGAAACCTGGCAGAGCTGGGACATTAGCCAATCAGAAAGAGAGTAGGGCGGGTCTTTGCAAAGCGGACATCTGCCAGACTGAGCTTAATCGGTGTTTAATCATTATAACTTTTGGAAGAGCATCTTAAACTGGTCACAGATGACATAAATGAAAGTAGTTGTGGTCAAAGGTTTCTTTGGATTTATGAACCAGCAGGTCAGAAAGTTCAGCGGATTAAACATCTGACAACAACTTCCCTCTGAAAGCGTGTCTGTCGCTGCTCCTGCAGTTAATCAATAAACTTTTTCCACCTGTGGCCACGTCACCTGTCAGCGTTTATTCCCTCGCTTCCAGTAACTTAGCTGATAAACACGAGCGATCAACCGGGGATCTCCCCACGATTCTGTGTTATGTTTTATTTAAAACTCAAAGTAACGCGCTAGCTCAGCTAATTTAGAATGAAACGCTTTTTTTGAAGAAGAAGAAGGGTTGTAATGTGCAACAATGTTCCGCATTTGACTGGGTCCGATTTGGAAAAATTTATAAAATAAAATAAATTCCCATGTGGGCACATGACTGGGAAGCCCAACATGAAAAACAGCTGTGTGTCTTCTCAGTAGGCAGAGTGCCAGAAAAGAAGAGTGAGATGATAGGGCAGCACGCTTTTATAGTCGTCTCCATTGTAACGAGATTAGGGTTCCACTGGGGCAGCCGGATCAACTGTGTTGCATGCTGAGAGTTGCAGTTTGTCATGTCATATTGGCATAACACCATTGTTTTGATTAATTAACACAACATTAGAAAAAAAAAAACTCAAAAATGTTTATATTATTCTCATTCTTTACTTGCACCCTGTTTCCCTTGTTACTAATCCAAATTATATTTCACAAATCTCCTCATTTGATCAAAAGAAAAAAATCAGAACAAATTACTTAAAGCTTCCCATTCTTCCTAAAGCTAAGGAAGTTCACTTCAAAACTCTCTCAGGTGTTTACCTCTCAAAGACGACATTTTGTTATTGACAATAATGCTTGTAAATTTTTTGATGGAGATATTGCATCAACAGATTCTTTTTTATAAATGTGTCTATTGTAAAACACTATAGAATATGTAATACTGGCTTTTCCCCAAAATCCCAAACTTACCTGAACTTACTAAGACTGAGATCATCATTGAGACTCTGAAAAACAAAATGAACTTTGGAAATATAATGAACATTATAATTGTTATGGAGAAATTTTTCATTCAGAAGTGTTGATTTCTAAAAACCCTTCCATCCCTTTATTCCACAAACAACTCTAACAATTTTTGTCATCTATGAAGCAGATGGGCAAACCCAAACAAATGGAACTCTTTTATTATATATATATATAATATATAATAAAATATATATAATACTAAGCAACCTTAAAATCTTTGAAGACTCCTAACTTATAGGTGCTTTTATGTATGATGTACATAATGTTTTCTTGTTTTTTGGTTTTGTTTTCACTTGTCTCTACTTTCCCTGTTATTTCTGAATGCAGCCTGTACTGGTATGTCAAAATTGGGATCCCGCTTATTAATAGTACCACATCTTTGTAAGTACTGTTAAGAGCAAAAAAAATAAATAAATAATAATAATATAAAAAAAAAAAATCCTGTTCTGAGACGAATCATGATACGCACGAAGTCTGATGATCAGAGGGCGATCTCTGCATCTTTTGTTGCGTCCTTGTTGCTGAGAAGGAGTGGCCAGAAAAACGTCCCCACCGGACATATGAGGGGGGGGGGGCACACCCACACCGAACGCCGCAGACAGAGCTGGTGGGACTGGTCACCCCCATATGGTTAAGAGTGTTTAAGTAAGAATAAACAGCGCAGTAGTTTGTTAGGCTAGACCATAGGAAGGTAAACATTATGTATTTGCCTGCTAATGTTAGCTTTCTACTAGTATTTGTACATGGTTTTAGCAATAAACATTTCATTTGACCTCAAGATCTTGGTGTTAGATATTTTATTATGTATTTTAAGATGTATATTTAGAGTGCACTGAAAGCTTAGGTTGCTGGAAATGACCTCCATTAGTAATTGAAACAGTGAAAAGCTTAAGTTTTTTTCTCTGGATGGACCTTCTCCCCTCCTCTATTTATCCTGTATGTTTTCATACAAGGTGCAATCAGAATCCAGTTTATAATCTTAGTCATAGACATATCCTTCTAAATTGTTGGTTTGGAGAGGGGTATGCTTGCACACTGCAGCCATTGCACTTTATAGTGTAAATTTGTACTTCCCAAAAGCCCTTCATCTGTTTGCAACCATATATTTTATTCATCTTTTGTCTTATCTTTTTCACAGGGTTCCCACGGGTCCTTGAAATCCTTGAATATTTTTGTGAATCTGAAAAAATAAATTCAAGGCCCTTGAAAGTCCTTGAAAACAGCCAAAAAAACACCTTGTCCTTGAAAGTCCTTGAATTTTTTTGTGGGGTTGAAAGTTCACACTGATGACGACTCGTGTCATTATTTTACTACCACACAATCTTTTAAAATTATGTTGATTCCGCAATCTTTTAATTTGCAAAAGTACGTTCGCTCTTCTTCGTTAGTTGGTAGGCTACGGTTTAGGCCTACATGCGTCCAATAGGTTACATTCACGCAGTGTTGCCAACTCAGCGACTTTGTCGCTATATTTAGGGACTTTTCAGAGTCAAAGTCAATAACTAGCTTAATCAAAGATGAAAGTAAGTGAAATAAATTGATATAATTCTGAACATCTCAATGCTGCACTTTTTTCCATAAAATTCCATGAAATGGTAGGCTAATGTACATCTTATATGTAATGTAGTATGGCATAGCCATGTACTGTGGATATAAATGTAGGCTATGAATATGATCAATATCAATGTAGGCTATAAATTAAGTCCACTTTCTTGCATTGCTTCTGACCCAACAACTTCTATGCCGTTTAGTCTTTTATTGAATTTGCATTGTATTGGGCGCGCATGTGGCGCAGCGGGTAGCGCGACCCATATACAGAGGCCTTAGTCCTCGACACGGTGGACCCGGGTTCGAATCCGACCCACGGTCCTTTGCCGAATGTCTCTCCCCCTCTTCTACCCCCTTCCTGTCAGCCTACTTTCAGAAAAAGTGAGCCACTAGAGCCGCAAAAAATCCCGGAAAAAAAAAAAAAAAAGAATTTGCATTGTATTAAATTATGATAACCTATTCAGCGGTCACAGTAGGTAAATGCTGCCACGTGTGGTCCTTGAATTTGAGGAAATTGGTCCTGGAAAGTCCTTGAAAGGTCCCTGAATTTGATGTTCACCAAGGTGTGGGAACCCTGTTTTGATATTTGTCCAAGTGAAGGGGAAGACTCTCAACAATATCAGTTATTACTCCAGCAGGAGTGCATTTATTCCCGCTGCACCTGCGGGGGACTGCTGACCTGCAGCCCACAGAGCTGACTCCCAGTCTGACCCCTTTCTAGGAACTTCCATCATTATGCCACATTCCTTAAAGCCGGGCTTAGACATTCAACTGCTTCCTGTGGGTCATCCAGCCTGACACCAGCCTGTTAGTTAGAGCTGTGGGTTCCAGTAGGACACGTGTGGAAAAACTCACCAACTTCTAGATCATTTCCTGGCTCTTGATGACCAATAATTGTTCAACATTATTCATCCTAGAAGGAAGGATGGCTGATCAGACATTTATGGAAGAATCTTTATATTTATTTTCTGTTTAAATACAACCCAGATCAACAGAACCAGCTGGTCCTTCTATGCATGTGTTAAAAATAATTTTTCTTCTGACAGGATTGAGATGGGACCTGCAGGTGTATTCCTTGAGGGGACTGACTTTATATCTTTTGAACTTCTATCCTCAGAGAGGTGAGCTGTATCTAACTGCTGTAACTGTGGAAACTGAGTCAGTCTGAAATGTTTTTATTCCAACATGTGTTTAACGTGAGCTCAGCTCTTTTTCCCACATTTCTATGTTCATATGGAGTTCAGTGAATTGCCTTGAAGATGTATCATTCCCTGATACATTTTATTGTTGCACTTTCCCTTTAAAAAACTGTTAAAGTATAATTTCAATGATAAACAAAATTTCTCCTAGTTTAATACGTTGTTTAAAAATCTCTAAACTAGACATAAAGAAAGGAGGCGTTCTGACCAGGACATCCCCATAGGGTCCAGAGCCTTCAGCATTTTAGGATTAATCTCTCCTGTTGCCATACCAACAGGGAGCTTTTTAACTCTTTCACTGACCTGAGAGAAAGTGATGGACTCACCTTCCTCCAAGGACTCAGACTCTGCCTTCTCCATGGAAGACATGGTGACCAGATGGAGGAGATCCTTGGAGCGCTCCTTCCACCACTCGACAAAATCCTAAGTCCAGGTCTGCAGTACCCCCAGACCAAGCCCAGCACGAGATGGGCCTTCCTGTCCCTTTTGGACCCATCAGTTTGACCAAAACCTCTTTAAGCTAAACTGAATGTCCACGAGTTTCTACACAACCATCAGAATCCTCTCTGGGTAACCCCAGAGCAGGAGAAAGACCAGCCCCTCTACAGGACTTTTTTCCAGAATCCAGAGTCCATGGAGGTGGGTCCAATTATATCTAGCTTGTACCAGTTAACCTCCTTCACCAGGTCCGGTTCTTGACCCACCAGTTAGATAAACCTCCAGGTCCTTAGAACCAAATTAGGATCCCAGAGACTGTAACACCCACCTTCCCGTCCTCACCTGTTACCCAACTCCTATAGAACCAAACCTCCCTGCAGATGGGGACCCACATGGAGGGGGTTCTGTAGCTTTTTGGACCGGGGTCCATCCAAGCTCAAGGAGTCAGGGCTAGACCATTAGATGCCCATTTCTGAACCCTCCAGACCCCCACCCTGCAGGCCTGGCTCCAGGGAGGTGTTGGATTGCTCTTTGTCTGATCCTCTCCTGAGGTCAGCATGCCATGGAGACCCAACCAGCCCAGAACACCATGGTCCCAGGATCTCAGGAACCAAGAGAACTCTCCACTGTGTGGAGGTGGTAATTCTGCTAAAAGTGTCTGGATGTGAGAAACTGACCAACTTCCAACATTTCCTGCCTTCTCCCCCAGCTAACCTCTGGACTCATGGAAGAAGACCAGGAGTTCCCAAACTTTTTTAGCCGCACACCCCCTTCAGAGTCCCAACCTGTTTGCCAGCCCCCCCCCCTCCTCCCCCGAAAATAAAAAATAAAAATCAGTTGCAGTTAAATAAATACAACCATCATAACAAGAGTTGTGGGAAGAAATTTAGAATATAATTTAAATTAAACTGCAATAAAGTTGCAAAATCCACAACAGAATCCTGAGAATTTTCTGGTGGCTCAGCCTGGAGCAAGAGAAAGAAAGAGACGCTCGGATCGGCCACACCTCCTCAACCTGAAACTTCTCTGAAGTGGCCATCCTGGTGCATTCATCGACTAAACTCTGATGTTCTACCTGTGTGTCTTTTTACTTAGTTTATTTCAGAGAGAGAGAGAGAGAGAATTAATCAGTGAGATAAAAACTTTTACAGCGGCTACATTTAGCAGGTCGACACGCCCATGACAACACACCTCAGCTCCCCTCAGCCCCACCCTCGGTTTGTCCCTGTCTGAATATGCGCTAAAACCGCATCTGTAAAATGAACTGCGCCTGTCTGACTCTCAATGAAACGTATTGCAGCTCTGTGCGTGAACATGGTCAAGAAATCGCGTCTACCACTAATATCCCCCACCCCCCCTGCCAGCAGCAGCCGAGGCTGCAGCAGGGGTGTGGGCGAGTCATGGACTCAGGATTCTCCTCCATGTCAGAGTTCAACACTAATATCACCAAACTGTCCTCTCAGTCATTTCTAACCAACATGTTTGTCTCAGAAACAGCTCTTTCTGCTCTGGAAACAAGGCTGGACTTTATTCAGGAGGATCAATGATCAGGAACATGATGGAGGATTGGATCGGTTCTGATGGGAACCATTTAGAACATCAAGTTTATGATCTGTCTGGTTCTGCTGTGTCTCACAGCTCTTTATTTTAGGATCAGTCATATTTAAAATGTATTTAAAGTAAAACTCTACAAAATATGTTATAATAAGTTTTCTTCTGACAGGCTTCATGCGAGACTGGCCTGTGAAAATCAGCCAGAACCAGAACTCCGCTGGTTTTCCTTAAAGAGCCATGATTCAGAGGAGGACATTAACTTCATACCTTCTCACCGTCCATCCTTACGGAGGTGAGCTGTATCTAACTGCTGTAACTGGAAACTGAGTCAGTCTGAAATGTTTTTATTCCCTGAACTTAAAGCTTCTTTATGATACAACAATATAATCCTTTTTATTTAGCTCCATATTGAAGTACCTAGTATTTAAATAAATGTTTATTAAGCTTGGAAAAATAAACAACTTATTCCACTTGGAGTTCAGTGAATTTCCTTGAAGATGAACCTTTCTCTGAATCCTTTTTTTTAACTGTTTAAAAATAGATCATAATAAAATACTCTGTTTATTTTCCTTAAACATTTTGTGTAAAAATCTCTAAACTTGACATAAAGAAAGGAGGTGTGGCAACCAGGACACCCCCACAGGGTCCAGAGCCTTCAGCATCTCAGGATGATTCAGATTTCACTTTAGTTTGCAGTATCAAAAAACACATTGGAAACCAGGACAAAGTAGCTCAAGTGCACGATTTGACATTTATGCAGACAAAGGGATGGAAACCACTTTGTCTGCATAAACTAATATCAGGAGAGGAACACATAAAGAGAAAATTTCAAACAAACTAAAACCCTAACAAATAAAACACATGGTCTGCGTTCTAAGGACTTCATCCTGATGCAGATCCTGAGAGTCAGAACTGAACTGAGAAAAAAGTCTTTTAAATTCTCTTCCCCATCAACCTGGAATGATGCACAAAAAGACTTGAAATTAAGAACGCTTAGTTCAGGGGGAATTCTAATCTTTTATAAATGACAGAGTCCCAAGCATGATTGGATGTTGTTAGTGTACTCTGTAAACTGAGAATTTTTCTGTGTGTGATGAATTCAAATGTGTATTTAAATACATCCTCAAACTTTTATGTTTAAAATCATCACAGCTTGAGGAAAGAAGCTTTTATTGTGACCTCTCCACCACATTGGGGGGTAATTCTGATAAAAGTGTCTGGATGTGAGAAACTCACCAACTTCCAACACATTTCCTGCATTTTCCTCCAGCTGACCTCTGGACTCATAGAAGAAACAGCCACCTACCTGCAGTCTGGATCAGTTAGACTGAGACGGTTCTGGAAACCCAGAACACATCAAGAACAGTAGATACTGGGGAGACCAGGAGATGATTAGTGGAAGAACGTCTGATTCTCATCAGAAATGATATTCTATCCACCATCATGGAGCTAATATGGTTGTGGGTTGTAGCTTCTAGAGCAGCTTTGGTTCCCATCAGTTTATTTCTAAAGCTCTGATTCACAACAGATGTCGTCTGGAGACACTTTACAAAACATCCAGTTTAGACACAGAAATTTACAGTCAGTCCAGTTTCATCATTTAGATTCAATTTAAATTTAATCCTGGATAGAAAACAATGCAGTCAAGTTCAGTTTTTCATTTAAATTAGGATAAATTTCTATTGTGTGAATAAATGAAGCTGACAACTCATCACATCATGATTTTAATCAGTGATTGTGGTTAAAATGGAGAAAACTGTCAGTTCTGACTAGTGGACATCCAGCTGCTTCACTTCATTATTGATCAGGCGTCTAGAACAACCTCTATTCTGGACTCAGCAGTGGATCAGCTTTGGTTCCACCTCAGTACGTTACAAACACAACACCAAGACTTAATGAAGCTCCATCAGAACCTCCTTGATGGTCCGAGTGAAAAGGACTCAGGATTCTTCTCCATGTCAGATCTCAACACTAATATCACCAAACTGTCCTCTCAGTCATTTCTAACCAACATGTTTGTCTCAGAAACAGTTCTTTCTGTTCTAGAAACAAGGCTGGACTTTATTCAGGAGGATCAATGATCAGGAACATGATGGAGGATTGGATCTGATGGGAACCATTTAGAACATCAAGTTTATGAACTTTCTGGTTCTGCTGTGTCTCACAGCTCTTTATTTAATGATCAGTCTTATTTAAAATGTGCTTAAAGTAAAATTCTACAAAATATGTTATAAGTTTTCTTCTGACAGGCCTCATGCGATACTGGCCCATAAACATCATCCAGAACCAGAACCCAGCTGTGTGTCCTTCAAGAGTGACAGGTCAAAGGATGAAATCATTGACACCAGATCTTTTCACTCTTTATCCTCAATGAGGTGAGCTGTCTCTAACTGCTATAACTGGAAACTGAGCCAGTCTGAAATGGTTTTTATTCCCTGGACTTAAAGCTTCTTTATGATACAACAATATAATCCTTATTGTTTAGCTCCACATTGAAGTAACTAGTATTTAAATAAATGTTTATTGAGTTTGGAAAAATAAACAACTTATTCCACTTGGAGTTCAGTGAATTTCCTTGAAGATGAACCTTTCCCTGAAACCTTTATTTTTTTAACCGTTTAAAAATAGATGATAATAAAATACTCTGTTTATTTTCCTTCAACATTTTGTGTAAAAATCTCTAAACTTGACATAAAGAAAGGAGGTGTGGCAACCAGGACAGCCCCACAGGGTCCAGAGCCTTCAGCATCTCAGGATGATTCAGATTTCATTTTAGTTTGCAGTATCAAAAAACACATTGGAAACCAGGACAAAGTAGCTCAAGTGCAGGATTTCACATTTATGCAGAAAAAGGGATGGAAACCATAGCCACCAAACTAATATCAGTAGAGGAGCACATAAAGAGAAATTTTCAAACAAACTAAAACCCTAACAAATAAAACACATGGTCTGCGTTCTAAGGATTTCATCCTGATGCAGATCCTGAGAGTCAGAACTGAACTGAGAAAAAAGTATTTTAAATTCTCTGCCCCATCAACCTGGAATGATGCACAAACAGACTTGAAATTAAGAATTCTTAGTTCAGGGGGAATTCTAATCTTTTATAAATGACAGAGTCCCAAGCATGATTGGATGTTGTTAGTGCACTTTGTAAACTGATAATTTTTCTGTGTGTGATGAATTCAAATGTGTATTTAAATACATCCTCAAACTTTTATGTTTAAAATCATCACAGCTTGAGGAAAGAAGCTTTTTTTGTGACCTGTCCACCACATTGGGGGGTAATTCTGATAAAAGTGTCTGGATATGAGAAACTCACCAACTTCCAACACATTTCCTGCATTTTCCTCCAGCTGACCTCTGGACTCAGTAGAAACAGCCACCTACCTGCAGTCTGGATCAGTCAGACTGAGACGGTTCTGTAAACCCAGAACACATCAAGAACTGTAGATACTGGGGAGACCAGGAGATGATTAGTGGAAGAATGTCTGATTCTCATCAGAAATGATATTCCATCCACCATCATGGAGCTTCATATGGTTGTGGGTTGTAGCTTCTAGAGCAGCTTTGGTTCACATCAGTTTATTTCTAAAGCTCTGATTCACAACAGATGTCGTCTAGAGACACTTTACAAAAGATCCAGTTTCTCAGCTTTATTCATCTTTTGTCTTATCTTTTTCATATTTGTCCAAGTGAAGGGGAAGACTCTCAACAATATCAGTTATTACTCCAGCAGTGACACTTTACAAAACATCCATTTTAGACAGAAATTTACAGTCAATCCAGCTTCATCATTTAGATTCAATTTAAATGTAATCCTATATAGAAAACAATGCAGTAAAGTTCAGTTTTTCATTCAAATTAGGATAAATTTCTATTGTGTGAATAAATGAAGCTGACAACTCATCACATCATGATTTTAATCAGTGATTGTGGTTAAAATGGAGAAAACTGTCAGTTCTGACTAGTGGGCATCCAGCTGCTTCACTTCATTATTGATCAGGCGTCTAGAACAACCTCTGTTCTGGACTCAGCAGTGGATCAGCTTTGGTTCCACCTCAGTACATTACAAACACAACACCAAGACTTAATGAAGCTCCATCAGAACCTCCTTGATGGTCCGAATGAAAAGGACTCAGGATTCTTCTCCATGTCAGAGCTCAACACTAATATCACCAAACTGTCCTCTCAGTCATTTCTAACCAACATGTTTGTCTCAGAAACAGCTCTTTCTGCTCTGGAAACAAGGCTGGACTTTATTCAGGAGGATCAATGATCAGGAACATGATGGAGGATTGGATCGGTTCTGATGGGAACCATTTAGAACATCAAGTTTATGAACTTTCTGGTTCTGCTGTGTCTCACAGCTCTTTATTTTAGGATCAGTCATATTTAAAATGTATTTAAAGTAAAACTCTACAAAATATTTTATACGTTTTCTCAGCTCTTTATTTTAGAATCAGTCAAATAAAAAAACCTGTATAATAGTGTTTAAATAAGTTTTTTTTCTCACAGGATTCATAACAGATGGACTCGTAGACATGAACCAGAATCAGAATCCAGCTGTGAGTCAGCTGAAAGTGACAGGTCAATGACTCCTCCTCTTAACTTCAAATCTTCTACACCTGCATCCTCAGAGAGGTGAGCTGTATCTAACTGCTGTAACTGTGGAAACTGAGTCAGTCTGAAATGTTTTTATTCCAACATGTGTTTAACGTGAGCTCAGCTATCTTTCCCACATTTCTATGTTCATATTTGAAGCGGTGTGTGTTGGATGTTCTCCAGAACCACAGCAGTGAAAGTGGAAAGAATGGATGTTGTTGGAGGCGTCCTGGATGCTGCTACATCATGTTTAACAGCTCTGATCTGTTTGCTTTTGGGCCTCATTGATTAGTCGCCATCATTAAACACTTTCTCTGGTGTCATGATTTGTCTTTGGATGAACCCGGACATAGCACGCACACACAGAGCTGGTTTGAGAGTTTATTGCACATGATGGATGATGGATGACATGAACCAGAGTCAATTACCAGATGGAGATGAAGGATGCAGGAGCTGGCTGGCAGGTACAGAGCGGAGTTGATTGTCCATGAAATGGAGGAGCTGCGCTGCTGCAGGATCGGGAGTGAAGACCAGAGACCAAGAACACAGGAGAGGAAACCAGCGGTGCAGCAAACAGAAACTAAACTGACCAGACGGGAACCAAGACGGAAGGACAGGAGACGACAGGCATGGTGTTGGAGTAGCTGAACACTACGAGCAGGCAACGAAGAACAAACAGTGGTCAGCTTATGGAGGGGTGTGAACAGGTGGAACCAGTCATGGGGTGATTACAGCCTGACAGGTGCTCCCAATCAGAGCTGCGCTGGGAAGGTAGGAGGCAGGAAATGTTTAGAATGCAGCCTTCAGACTTCAGCCAGACACGCTGGTTAAAGTCAAAGATTAAGTTTGGACTGGAGCTCACTATGATCGGTTCTCTGTGGTTCCGTAGAACCCTGTGCTATTGCTGTTCATCAGTAAAAATCACTCAACTTAAAGGTTCTTCATTAGGGTACAAAAATGTAGTCTTGATTATTTTGCTTAATTTATTGAAGTAACTAACATTTAAAGGATTTTATTGTCTTTGCAAAAATAATTAATTTTACTTTAAGTTCAGTAAATCACTTTAAAATCTTTCCCTGATACCCTTTTTGTTGAACATTCTTCTAAAATAATAGATGAAGGCAAAGCGATTTGATTTAAAACGCACTTTTCAGTAACAAGATAACACAAAGTGCTGTACATGAACAAAGAAAAAAACAGGACGGAAAAGACTACATATGAGAGCACTTTGAATTGGAATAGTAGCAGCAGGTCAGATACAGTAGAAAGCCCTATTTGCACATGCTTAGTTTTACCTAGAGACCACATGTGACTTGTAATAATTACAGAAATTTTCTGTGTTTTTAATCACGTGCAAATGTGCAAAGTCAGGGGTTGGAAGGTCGCGTGGGCCAATGAATTGAACCTATTTTTCAATAGGTTTGATACTGCGGCCCATCCCCCACAACTCTCTTCTGCTGGCTTCCCAACAATGACCACTCCACTTTCCCCTATTCCTCCTCCTAACAGACCCCCTGTCTGCTCCTCACCACCTCAATTCATATTCCCCTCCCCCCTGCTTTACATCATGTCCTCCACAACCTGAGGACCTCACCCCACCCCCAACCGTTACCACTACAATGTCTTTTACTCCTGACCGGATGAGAAGACAGCTGACCAGACTCCACTCCAGCAAAGCTGCAGGCCCTGATGGTGTATTTAGAGTCCAACCAAAATTTACCCAACCAGGGGTAACCAAAACAAAGAGGAAAACAACAAACAAACAAAAACGTCAAAAATGCTGGCAACCAAACAAAGCGTCAAACGACCACTGGCAGGCAAACGGAGAGCGTCTAATAAACGCTGGCAGGCAACCAGAGAGCGAAAACAGGCGTACTAATGCCAGAGGGCAGAACAGGCATAACAGGCAAGACAGGCGACCAATGCCAAAGGGAAGGAACAGGCGTAAAACAACGCCAGAGAGAAGGAACAAGCGTACAACAACTTCAGAGGGAAGGAACAGGCGTACGACGACGCCAGAGAACAGGCGTACAACGACACCAGAGGGAAGGAACAGGCGTACGACGACGCCAGAGGAAAAGGACAGGCGTACGACGACGCCAGAGGAAAAGGACAGGCGTACAACGACGCCAGAGGAAAAGGACAGGCGTACCACGACGCCAGAGGAAAGGGACAGGCGTACCACGACGCCAGAGGAAAGGGACAGGCGTACCACGACGCCAGAGGAAAGGGACAGGCGTACCACAACGCCAGAGGAAAGGGACAGGCGTACCACAACGCCAGAGGAAAGGGACAGGCGTACCACAACGCCAGAGGGAAGGAACGCCGGGGCGTGAGGGAAAAGCCGGGTGAGGGAAACGCCGGGGCGTGAGGAAAATGCTGGGGCGAAAAGGAAACGAGAAAATATAAAATACCAAAAAAGAGAAACTATAATATCAGGAACCAGAGGGCGTTCTAACACGCCAGGAACCAAGAAGTCTAAACACCAGGAGACAGAGGACGTCCTAACATGCCGGGGAACCAAGGAAACTAAAACGCCAGAGAAACTGAGGGTGTCTAACATGCCAGAAACAGAGAAATCCAAATACTAGGAAACGAAGGGCGTCCTAACACGCCAGGGACACAAGAAATCTGAATACCAGGACATAGAGGGCATCCTGACACGCCGGGGAACCAAGAAATCTAAAACGCCAGGGAAACAGAGGGCGTCTAACACGCCAGGAACCAAGAAATCCAAACAATAAGGAATGAAGGGCGTCCTAACACACCAGGGGACAGGGGAACGAGGAGGCTAAAACAAAAACTAAAGAGAGCTCAGACCAGACAAACTAAGGGGAGTGAAACAGCTCAAAACTAGGGAGTCAGAAACCTAAACGAGCGCTGGAACCTAATGAGCTCTAGGACCTAATGAGCGCTGAGACCTAATGAACGCTGGGAGAGCGCACGAACCCATTGGGTGCAAGAACCATAGGGCAAAACAAAAATAAAGAAACAAACCAAGAACTAGAAAACAAAGTCAAAAACTAGAAAACTAAGGTGTGAACTAAAAAATAAAGCAAAACTAGAAAACTAGGGCAGGGATAGCAACACAAAGCCAAACTAAAGCAAAAAATAGAAAATTAAAACAAAACAAGAAAACTAGGGCAGGAACAAGTACACTAACGTAAAAACTAGAGAACTAAAGCTAAAATTAGAAAACAAAAGGAAAAAACGTGAAGACTAAGGTAAAAAAACTAGAATACTAAAGCAAAACTGGAAAACTAAAGCAAAAACCGGATGACTAAAGGCAAACCTAGAATACTAAAACAAAGCTGGAAAAACAAAAGCAAAACAGAAACTAAAGAACTCTAAGAAAGACAAAGAACCCCCTAAATAACTCTAAAACTGAGGAATTCTAAATAACTCAAAACTAAGGCAGAGCTCGAACAAAAAATAAACAAGCACTGGCCTTAAGGGCGCAGGCAAAGACAGCTGCTAGGCCAAAAGAGTCCTCGTGGAGGTCGTCCTGGACGAGGCAGGCAGCGGAACAGCATCGTCCGACTAAAACCTCGAGGGGGCGGCCCCGATGAAGCAGAGCCAGGCGGTACAGATGCCGCGGTCGGCGGACCTGGCCTAGCAGGGAAGTCCCAGGTGATCGTCGTGGAGGACGAGGCAAAGTTACATAGGCGAGGCAAAGTTACATAGCTCAGGGATCGCAATCGGCGGACCTGGACGAATACGAAAGTCTGGATCGGGCGTCGTGGAGGAAGACCCCGACGAAGCTGAGTCAGGAGGCGCGGAGACCGCTGTCCGCGGCTCAGGCCGAGTTCAGAAGTCTGGCGCGGGCACCGCAAACGGCGGCCCTGGCCGAACAGAACCAGAGACGGGCGTTGCAAACGGCAACCCCGACCAGGAGAACAAGAAGCGGAGGTAACCTCACCAGAGGTCTTGGACTGAGGCGAAGCAACTCCCTCGACAGCCTCGGACTGACGCGGAGCAGCTCCCTTGGCGGCTTCGGACTGAGGCGGGGCAAATCCCTCGAAGGCCTCGGATGGGGGCGGAACAAATCCCTCGTAGGCCTTGGACGGAGGCGGGACCGATCCCTCGGAGGCCTCGGACGGAGGCGGAGCAGAAGCAGTATCAGACCAGCAGGGGAGGAGATCGTCCCGATCACCATAGAAAAAGTTCCACAACTGTGTCTTCTTGATACGGAGGCCAGAACAGCGGGACAGCCACCCACCGACCTTTTGCCCGAACCCGCACCCGAGGGACCAACTGTTTGCCCAGGAGAAAACGACCGAGACGACAGGGAACCAGGAAACCTCCTCCCAGACCCACAAGAGCCACTGCAACACAACCAGACCGACACACCAGGAAGGAGGAGGTGGCATCAGCTTCAGTCAGCGAAACAGGCGCAGAGGAAACCGGCTGTGGTTTAGGCAGACTGGCAGCTGCATTGTTGCTCTGGCGAGCCCGGCGTCCACGCAAGGAGGAGCTGGGCATCGAGGGAGAGGCTGTGGTTGGAGCTGTGAAAGGTCCGCTAGCTCCAGAAATGCAGAACACTGTCGTGCCACAGTCAGAATATGTTCCTCTAAACTAGCTCGAACCATGGCCGCTGGCTCCGCTCGCGGCTGCGGTGAATCCAAGTTAGCGACCATGGCCAGTTTTTTATTTATTTTTTGCGGCTCTAGTGGCTCGCTTTTTCTTAAAGTAGGCTGACAGGAAGGGGGTGGAAGAGGGGAAGAGACATTCGGCAAAGGACCGCGGGTCGTATTCAAACCCGGGTCGACCGCGTCAAGGACTAAAGCCTCTGTATATGGGTTACGCTACCCGCTGCGCCATGCGCGCGCCCAGAAAGCAGAGTTTAACAGAATCCACCAGGGAGGAAGGTACTAGGGACACCAGACCGGCTCCAGCATGCAGATAATGTGGGTGTTCCGTAATCATCTTCGGCTGGAGAGAGACGGCAGAGGACTCATCATCCAGGGTGAAAGGCTTGATCCAGCCGTCTCCTGCACAAAATAATTATGTGTGTGTATCCGGGTTCACTTTTGGCCAGTCCGTACTGTCATGATTTGTCTTTGTGAACCCGGGAAGAGCGCACACACACATAGTTCGTTTGACAGTTTATTGAAAGTAAGAGTGCTGGAAGGAGAAAACCAGAGTCTGTTATTGAACTGGAGGAGGTGGGTGCAGGAGCTGACGGCCCGGAGAGAGTTCATGAAGACCGGATAACTGTAGCAGGTTCCTCAGCAAGGCAGGGGAAAACCAGAGCACGGATAGCAGAATCCACAGCCTGGCACCGAGCGCACCAGAGCAGCGTAGCAGGTTTCTAGCACGGCGGAGAGCAAACCTTTTAGGAGAAGAGGTGGCAGAGTTCCAGTGGTCGCAAGGAACATACCAGTGGACAGACAAGGAGTTGGTGTTGAATGATGACGGACTGGCAGGTGAGTGACAACAGAGGGAGGCTTAATTAAGGAGGCTGGCAGGTGAAAGGCATCTGACTGATTATTTACCAACAGGTGTGACTGACTGCAGAGGGAGTGAAGGGAAGGCTGAGTGAGAAGGGAAGGAGGAAACTGAAAACTAACACTAAATAAAGTCAAATCATAACTAAAACACAAACAAGGAAGAAAAAATGAAAAATAATGGTAAACAAAAGCTGAATCAAAACAAAACCATGACAGTCATATGTCGGTAAATTTCAGAAAATCCCAGGACTTGGTTATCAAGTGTGAATGCACCACTTAAAACCCTGACGTAGGGGGGTCATTTATTTATCACATGAGGTCCCTAGGTAAAACTAATGCCATATTAATAGGACTTTAAGGTGGACTACAAACATCAACATTAACATTAAAAGACAATTCTAAACAAATAGTTTTTAACTTGACTTAAAGGATATTATTAATGATAAAAAAATGGACTCTAATAAAAATAGTCCCCTTAATACCTAGGTAGTTTTACCCTAGGTAAAACTAATCCCATATGACTAGGAGGTTGGACTGCAAACTTCCACATTAAATGGTAAATGGCTTGTACTTGTGTAGCATGTTAACCAGTCCTTGATGACCTCCAAAGCACTTTACACTACAGTTTAGTCATTCACCCATTCACACACACATTCACACCCTGACGGTGGTGAACTATGTTGGTAGCTACAGCTGCCCTGGGGCAGACTGACAGAGGTAAGGCTGTCATGCACCGGCACCACCGGGCCCTCTGACCATCGCCAGCAGGCAATGCAGGTGAAGTGTCTTGCTCCCTAACCTCTGTGCCACTGTCGCCCTCACATTTAAAGACAACTCTAAACAACTAGATTTTTAACCTTGACTTAAAGGATTTATTCAAAGATAAAGAAAAATGCACTGTAATAAAAAGTCTTTTAAATTCTCTGCCCCATCAACCTGGAATGATGCACAAAAAGACTTGAAATTAAGAATTCTTAGTTCAGGGGGAATTCTAATCTTCTATAAATGACAGAGTACCCATCATGATTGGATGTTGTTAGTGCACTTTGTAAACTGATCATTTTTCTGTGTGTGATGAATTCAAATGTGTATTCCTCAAACTTTTATGTTTAAAATCATCACAGCTTGAGGAAAGAAGCTTTTATTGTGACCTGTCCACCACATTGGGGGGGTAATTCTGATAAAAGTGTCTGGATGTGAGAAACTCACCAACTTCCAACACATTTCCTGCATTTTCCTCCAGCTGACCTCTGGACTCATAGTAGAAACAGCCACCTACCTGCAGTCTGGATCAGTTAGACTGAGGTGGTTCTGGAAACCCAGAACACATCAAGAACTGTAGATACTGGGGAGACCAGGAGATGATTAGTGGAAGAATGTCTGATTCTCATCAGAAATGATATTCCATCCACCATCATGGAGCTAATATGGTTGTGGGTTGTAGCTTCTAGAGCAGCTTTGGTTCACATCAGTTTATTTCTAAAGCTCTGATTCACAACAGATGTCGTCTAGAGACACTTTACAAAAGATCCAGTTTCTCAGCTTTGTTCATCTTTTGTCTTATCTTTTTCATATTTGTCCAAGTGAAGGGGAAGACTCTCAACAATACCAGTTATTACTCCAGCAGAGACACTTTACAAAACATCCATTTTAGACAGAAATTTACAGTCAATCCAGCTTCATCATTTAGATTCAATTTAAATGTAATCCTATATAGAAAACAATGCAGTAAAGTTCAGTTTTTCATTCAAATTAGGATAAATTTCTATTGTGTGAATAAATGAAGCTGACAACTCATCACATCCTGATTTTAATCAGTGATTGTGGTTAAAATGGAGAAAACTGTCAGTTCTGACTAGTGGGCATCCAGCTGCTTCACTTCATTATTGATCAGGCGTCTAGAACAGTGATTCTCAAATGGGGGTACGCGTACCCCTGGGGGTACGTGGAGGTACTGCAGGGGGTACGTGAAGCTTTTCAAAATATATTTTAAAAATCAGTAGGCTCCTCATAATAAGTCTTGGGAGAAATTATTCTGTAAAAAGTTCGATAGAATATAAATGTGTGTTCATGCACTGCATTTTATATTCAGTATTTAGTTTCAATATCCTTTAAAATAAAACGGACCCCCACCAAGTTAGTTTGACCCACGGAGCCAGCACACTTGTCAACGACCTGTCGTTACCATGGTTACGCTGTAACTATGGAGACGTGGCTAAAGCGTAGCAGCAGCGCTGCTGAAAGTGCAGATGAAGTTAAAAAGAAGGCAAAACCAGAGCCAACGAAGTACAGAACGTACATGGAGAAGTATGTTTTAATGGGATTTACGTCCACGATCTCTGATCCCCCCCAGGCACTGTGTTTTTTTTGCGGGGAAAAATTAGCCAACGCTAGCATGAAGCCAGCGCACCTCCAGCGGCATCTCACAACAAAACATGGATGTCACGTTGGTAAGCCACCGGAGTTCTTCAGGAGGAAACTTTCTGAGTTCAAGTCATCCCAAGCCACAATGCGAAAAGCCTCCACCACATCAGCCAAAGCCCTGGAGGCTTCTTACGCGGTGTCTTTGCTTGTTGCTAAAGCCAAAAAACCGTTCACCATAGCGGAAGACCTACTGCTCCCCGCTGCTGTTGTATTGGCCGAAACTATGCTGGACAAAAAATCAGCGGATACATTAAAAACTGTGCCTCTGTCTTATGACACAGTTTGCCGCAGAATAGATCACATGGGCACAGACATTGTCGAACAAGTTGTGGGGAAACTTGGCGACTCGTTTTCACTGCAGCTGGATGAATCCACAGATGTGAGTGGAAATGCGCAACTTGTTGCATTTGTAAGATACATTGACACAGACGACATCTGTGAACACATCCTATTCTGCAAAGAAATGGAGGGGCGAACAACCGGAGAGGACATTTTTAATGTCGTTAACATGTTTTTCACTGAAAACGCTATCAGCTGGAAATCCTATAGCAGCGTCTGCACAGATGCGGCTGCATCAATGACGGGCAGCGCGAAAGGGCTCATAGCGCGGATTAAAAAAGAAAATCCCCTCATCAAGTGGACGCACTGTGTGATACACAGGGAAGCGCTAGCGTCCAAGAAAATGAGCCCTGTGTTTCACGATGTTTTGAACGACAGCATTAAAGTTATAAACTTCATCAAGTCAAGGCCAATTAACGCACGTTTGTTCCGCAGCCTCTGTGAAAATACGGGAGCTGAACACACTGAACTGCTCCTGCATACTGAAGTGCGCTGGCTGTCCCGTGGAAAAGTACTGAACAGGCTATTTGAGTTGCGAGCTGAAGTGCACACCTTCCTGACAAAGCACGGATCTCCCCATGCCACCTTGTTTGAGAACACGGACTGGCTTGCAAAGCTTTGCTATCTGGCAGATATATTCAGGAAACTGAATGAACTGAATATGTCCTTGCAGGGCAAGGGCACCAGCATCCTGAACCTGTATGACAAGGTGGGTGGTTTCCTGAAGAAAGCAGAGATGTGGAAAAGGGCATGTGATCAGGAGGATTTCACCTGCTTTCCTCAGCTAGATGCTTTTCTCTGCAGTGAGGATGTGGCGACAGCTCCGGTGAAGTTAGTCATAGTGGGACATTTGGCTAACTTGATCAGTGGTTTTCACTCCTACTTTGCTGACATGGATGAGAAATCTGCACAGCTGGATTGGGTGAGAAATCCATTTCTCTTGTCTGAAGCAAACAGAAGCAAGCTTCCTGTCAGTCATCAGGAAAAACTAATGGAAGTAGCATCTGACCGTGGCCTGCAGATGAAGTTTGGTGCATCCACGCTCACACAGTTTTGGGTGTGTGTGAGGCAGGAGCACCCTGAGCTGGGACAGAAAGCTTTGGAGCAGCTGCTACCCTTTGCATCCACATATTTATGTGAGGCCTCCTTCTCTGCAATGATGCTGATCAAAACAAAGCAAAGAAACAGACTGTGCCTGGAGAAGAGCTTGATCACTGCAGTTGCCTCCCTGCCAATAAGAATGACAAAGATCCTCAGTGAGGTGCAAGCCCATATTTCTCATTAAAATGTATTGAGTAATTTTTTTCCTGTTCATAAATCACTGCCTGTTACATACTGTTCAAATCAAATGTTCAATGCAAAGTGATTAAAGTGCAATCTTCTTTTTTTTAATCCTAAAAGATGTAACCTTTATTTTTTTGTAAGCAAATCTTTATTTAAGTTAATTTATTTTGTAAACAAAATATAATTTATTTATAATTAAGTTATAGATTTATTTCTGTGAACACATTTTAGTTATTTATGTAAATATTCAATGTTGTACCATTACAGAGACCAATATAAATTTGCAGCGTTAGCAGCATATTTCAGTTTTGACTGGTTTTATGCGTTCCTGGTGGTCACCGTCTTCTGTTTTTCTTTTTTTTTTCTACATGCAATGGTTGGAGTATGGATCAGTTGTTTGGCTTTAATAAATAAGACAGTGATTTTACAGTACTGTACCTCTTTTTTCTTCCAAAAATGTTTTGCCTGTGTCAGGGGGTACTTGACTAAAAATATATTTTTAAGGGGGTACATCACTGAAAAAAGTTTGAGAACCACTGGTCTAGAACAACCTCTGTTCTGGACTCAGCAATGGATCAGCTTTGGTTCCACCTCAGTACGTTACAAACACAACACCAAGACTTAATGAAGCTCCATCAGAACCTCCTTGATGGTCCGAGTGAAAAGGACTCAGGATTCTTCTCCATGTCAGAGCTCAACACTAATATCACCAAACTGTCCTCTCAGTCATTTCTAACCAACATGTTTGTCTCAGAAACAGCTCTTTCTGCTCTAGAAACAAGGCTGGACTTTATTCAGGAGGATCAATGATCAGGAACATGATGGAGGATTGGATCGGTTCTGATGGGAACCATTTAGAACATCAAGTTTATGAACTTTCTGGTTCTGCTGTGTCTCACAGCTCTTTATTTTAGGATCAGTCATATTTAAAATGTATTTAAAGTAAAACTCTACAAAATATGTTATAATAAGTTTTCTTCTGACAGGCTTCATGCGAGACTGGCCTGTGAAAATCAGCCAGAACCAGAACTCCGCTGGTTTTCCTTAAAGAGCCATGATTCAGAGGAGGACATTAACTTCATACCTTCTCACCGTCCATCCTTACGGAGGTGAGCTGTATCTTACTGCTGTAACTGGAAACTGAGTCAGTCTGAAATGTTTTTATTCCCTGAACTTAAAGCTTCTTTATGATACAACAATATAATCCTTTTTATTTAGCTCCATATTGAAGTACCTAGTATTTAAATAAATGTTTATTAAGCTTGGAAAAATAAACAACTTATTCCACTTGGAGTTCAGTGAATTTCCTTGAAGATGAACCTTTCTCTGAATCCTTTTTTTAACTGTTTAAAAATAGATCATAATAAAATACTCCGTTGTTTTCCTTTGACATTTCTTTTTAAAAATCTTTAAACTTTACTTAAAGAAAGGAGGTGTGGCAACCAGGACAGCCCCACAGGGTCCAGAGCCTTTTGCATCTCAGGATGATTTAGATTTCACTTTAGTTTGCAGTATCAAAAACACATTGGAAACCAGGACAAAGTAGCTTAAGTGCACGATTTCACATTTATGCAGAAAAAGGGATGGAAACCATAGCCACCAAACTAATATCAGGAGAGGAACACATAAAGAGAAAATTTCAAACAAACTAAAACCCTAACAAATAAAACACATGGTCTGCGTTCTAAGGACTTCATCCTGATGCAGATCCTGAGAGTCAGAACTGAACTGAGAAAAAAGTCTTTTAAATTCTCTGCCCCATCAACCTGGAATGATGCACAAACAGACTTGAAATTAAGAATTCTTAGTTCAGGGGGAATTCTAATCTTTTATAAATGAGTACCCATCATGATTGCATGTTGTTAGTGCATTTTGTAAACTGATAATTTTTCTGTGTGTGATGAATTCAAATGTGTACTTAAATACATCCTCAAACTTTTATGTTTAAAATCATCACAGCTTGAGGAAAGAAGCTTTTATTGTGACCTGTCCACCACATTGGGGGTTAATTCTGCTAAAAGTGTCTGGATGTGAGAAACTCACCAACTTCCAACACATTTCCTGCATTTTCCTCCAGCTGACCTCTGGACTCATAGTAGAAACAGCCACCTACCTGCAGTCTGGATCAGTTAGACTGAGGTGGTTCTGTAAACCCAGAACACATCAAGAACTAGATACTGGGGAGACCAGGAGATGATTAGTGGAAGAATGTCTGATTCTCATCAGAAATGATATTCCATCCACCATCATGGAGCTTCATATGGTTGTGGGTTGTAGCTTCTAGAGCAGCTTTGGTTCACATCAGTTTATTTCTAAAGCTCTGATTCACAACAGATGTCGTCTAGAGACATTTTACAAAAGATCCAGTTTCTCAGCTTTATTCATCTTTTGTCTTATCTTTTTCATATTTGTCCAAGTGAAGGGGAAGACTCTCAACAATATCAGTTATTACTCCAGCAGAGACACTTTACAAAACATCCATTTTAGACAGAAATTTACAGTCAATCCAGCTTCATCATTTAGATTCAATTTAAATGTAATCCTATATAGAAAACAATGCAGTAAAGTTCAGTTTTTTCATTCAAATTAGGATAAATTTCTATTGTGTGAATAAATGAAGCTGACAATTCATCATCACATCCTGATTTTAATCAGTGATTGTGGTTAAAATGGAGAAAACTGTCAGTTCTGACTAGTGGACATCCAGCTGCTTCACTTCATTATTGATCAGGCGTCTAGAACAACCTCTATTCTGGACTCAGCAGTGGATCAGCTTTGGTTCCACCTCAGTATGTTACAAACACAACACCAAGACTTAATGAAGCTCCATCAGAACCTCCTTGATGGTCCGAGTGAAAAGGACTCAGGATTCTCCTCCATGTCAGAGCTCAACACTAATATCACCAAACTGTCCTCTCAGTCATTTCTAACCAACATGTTTGTCTCAGGAAACAGCTCTTTCTGCTCTGGAAACAAGGCTGGACTTTATTCAGGAGGAATCAACTGATCAGGAACATGATGGAGGATTGGATCGGTTCTGATGGGAACCATTTAGAACATCAAGTTTATGAACTTCTGGTTCTGCTGTGTCTCACAACTCTTTATTTAATGATCAGTCCTATTTAAAATGTGTTTAAAGTAAAAATCTACAAAGTATGTTATAATAAGTTTCTTCTTCTGACAGGTTTCATGCGAGACTGGCCTGTGAACATCAGCCAGAACCAGAACTCCGCTGTTTGTCCTTAAAGAGCCATGATTCAGAGGAGGACATTGACTTCATACCTTCTCTCCGTCCATCCTTACGGAGGTGAGCTGTATCTAACTGCTGTAACTGGAAACTGAGTCAGTCTGAAATGTTTTTATTCCAACATGTGTTTTAATGTGAGCTCAGCTCTTTTTTCCCACATTTCTATGTTCATATGTGAGCGGTGTGTGTTGGATGTTCTCCAGAACCACAGCAGTGAAAGTGGAAAGAATGGATGTTGTTGGAGGCGTCCTGTGCTGGCTGCATCATGTTTAACAGCTCTGATCTGTTGCTTTTGGGCCTCATTGATTAGTCGCCATCATTAAACACTTTTCTCTGCTTAAAGTCAAAGATTTAGTTTGGACTGGAGCTCACTCTGATTGGTTCTGTTCTCCAGCATAAGATGGGTTTTTTGGGTCCATCTTTTGCTGTAATTCCTAGAGTTCTAAAGAACCTCATCATTATTCTCCACTTAAACCCTCTATGTGTCTGAATTGGGGAGGATCTGAGCTGAGAGCATCTAAAATGATCAGTGTTGGCAGTTTATCTTCACTTTTAAGTCCTTAAATG